>NC_046656.1:12187903-12265403 GCF_900324485.2 Mastacembelus armatus
ATGGTGTGGATCACTGATGATTCGCCTGGTGAATACGGGCAGATTGTGTTGTGTTAACACCCACACACAAACACACACGCACTCCCACAGGCACATTCTGCTGCAATGAGTCTCCCACGGGATTTTAAAAAAAAAATTGTGTTACTAACCAGTAATTATAAGAGTATCTATCTATCTACCTATTGGTTAAGTCTTTAGCAGTTTTTGCTTCATTGCATGTTTTTGGATAAATTCACACTCCACCCTCCACCTACACTCCACTCAAAAAGCAGAACCTTCCAGATATTCATCAGCACACAGCCCCAAAACAGAATTAATGCCTGCTGCTGTTCAGGGTTTATTTGTGTCTCTGTTTGTGCCTAAGTAAACCTAATCACATAATTGAGAGAGCATGAGTCCAGACAGGATTCTGCACCATACAAGTGAGTCTGGGAAATGATGTAAAATATATAAAATCAATGACTGTGTTTGTTTTTGTCTAGGATTTGGGACTGAGATCAGGTCTGATGAGTAGGTACACAGATGCAGAACTGGAAATAAAAAGGGAACAGTGAACATGTTGTACCCTAAGCATGATGTAGTCCTTCATAAATGAAATCACCAACTCATAATAAAATGACTAAATAACTCTTCAACAAATTAGAAAGTGGGCAGCATGGTGGATGAGTGGTTAGCACTGTTGCCTCACAGCGAGAAGGTCCTGGGTTTGCAACCCAGCCTTTCTGTGTGGAGTTTACATGTTCTCCCTGTGCTTGTGTGGGTTTTCTCCAGATACTCTGGTTTCCTCCCACAGTCCAAAAACATGTATGTCAGGTTGATTGGTGACTCTAAATTGTCCATAGGAGTGAGTGTGAGTGTGTGAGGTTGTTTGTCTCTATGTGTCTCTATGTGGCCCTGTGATCCCTGCCTTCCACCCAAAGAGAGCTGGGATAGGCTCCAGCAGATCCCTGTGTCCCTGGTTAAAGAACAAGTGGGTATAGATGATGGATGGATGGATGAATTTGAAAGAGGACTTAAAGAAAGAAAACTAATTGTTGCTGCAGTGAGCACTGCACACTTTCTGTTTTGAAGCCTCAGGTGAATAAATGTGAAGCTTTAGATGACACCTGTAATCAGTTTCATTGTCAGCGTGACATAGTAAACAAGAGATATGACAGGACACTGTTTGAACTAAGAGATAATGCCAAAGCATCTATCCCTCTGCTTTGACTCTCAATGCAAAGAACAAAGAAAAAAGTCATCTAATTGGATATAACGTCAGTCATATGTGAACATCTTCTATGTGAAGACACCTGCATAGTAGTATTTTTATTTTAGTTGTCTGTCATTGGATTTCTGTGCGACTCGCACAGTAGCTGGTTTGTTTTTGCATTGACCCGCTGGAGTATTTTTCCAAGTCTGTTTTCCTTCAGACCCACATGCCTCGACATGTTGTCTGGCTACCCTTCAACTAAGCCATTCTTTCTTAGTATGTGTTTATGTGTGTGTCACAGCTGTCTGTGTGCTGCTCAGTAACACAGGCTACTGCCCCATTGTGTGTGTTTGCTAAATGTTTGACTCACGCAGCAGGACAAGGTTTCAAGGGTTTCTCATGAAAATATTGCCCTTCTCCGTTTCTGTCCCTCTCTCTTCCCCTGTGTTCTTCTTTCTCTTTCCTCTGCACTTTCACAATTTCTCCTCCATGTTTCCCCAAACACACACACACACACACACACACACACACACACACACACACACTGGGATTTACAGGTAGTGACAGTGCTCTTTGGGAAGTGTTAGTCACTGCAGGAATGATGTTTGTGCAGTATACAGACTGCTGGCATGCACCAACGTGTGTCTGTGTTGGTGAAATAACACCATTAAACACAGCATGTTACTCACTGTTTGTACCAGATGGTTGCATAATGTGAGTGTCTGTTAATGACAACAATGTATAAGGTTTTATTTGTGCTCCTTTAGAATAACAGCATAATGTATGGCATACTGATAACTGTACTGTACTGGAGGAACTGATCTCGCTTTAAACTTAAGATAAATTTTACTCTCATTCTGCATCATATCATGTCACAAGAGCAACACGCGACATGTGTATGTATTGTGTGTCATTGTGTGTGTGTGTATCCTGATTCATGTGTTCCAGTGTGGCAAAGCAGAGATGCAATATGTGCCCCTTCAAAGTGCACTGCTATGTCTCTGTCCCACTAGAACTGAACATATAATCAGAAATAAATAATAAAATCTTCTTTCTCTGAGCCACGGTCGTAACTGGCAGGTTTGACAGTGTGTGTATATGAGCACTCAGAGATACATGTGAATAATAAAAAGAGAATCAAAGTAAAGCACAGAAATCTTTCTACAAACTACTAATATGAACACCTCTTTCCCGCTCAGGTACGAAGATGGATGCGAAACCCCAAAGTGAGCGTGGAGAAAGCCCAGGGGAAAGGGCTCCTCTACCAGTGTCCAAAGTGTCCTCTGTCTGAGGAGCTGTGGTACACACACTTGCCCTCGCCTTACGGCTGCTGTCATTATGCTGGCCTGCAGGGAGGCCAGTATTACCACCAGGAGCCATGCTCACCGTGCCCTGCCAGCGGGCAAACCAGTGCCCATGAAAAAAGCAAGAGCTGCAAGGTAAAGGGAAAAACAAATACAGATCGTGAAAGCCAATGTGTGAAGACTTGAAAATGTGTTTGTGTCATGTCCCACTATCCAATCATTAAGCCCCAATCAACAGCTTGCACCTCTGAGAATCATTTGTCACCTCCCTCACACACAGCTGTAGGCAGTGAGAAAAACACACTGGCTTTATTTAAAGGATCATTACAATTCAATACAATTTGTGTCTCATTTTTTTACTCTGACCATCATTTTTATCATGTTCAATGAGCTTTTTCTACATTGATGGAACCTTAGAGATATATTTAGGAGTCCAAAAGGAATTATAAACTATTTTGTAATGTATGTCATACATAGGGGGGAGGCCATCCCACTTATCTCCCGATGGTCTCACCACAAATCTCCCTCTCTGGCCTGCAGGTGGAAGTGTAGTCACTAACACACTCCGTAACAAGACTTAACTCATTTCACAGAGCTCCCTTTCTTTGCCTATTAGTGTTCATTGAAGTCAAAGAAGCAAATTAGGTATTTACAAGATTATTGATGTTCTGTTTTTCTTTGTTCTCCCCCATTTAAGTTGTGCTACAAGTGCTGTGCCATAACATAAATTCTGAGGCCACCGAAGACTGGAGGCTTTTTTTTTTTTTTTTTTTACATTTTCTTTCATTATATGAAAATTTGGAGCACAAAATATGCAACTGTCAACACATGCTGAGCTCAAACACACACCCACACACCCACACACCAGTCCATTCACACTAATGCTCCTGCAGGTGTCCAGGTTGTCCTTGGTTATGCAACTGCAATCATAATAGCAATTCCACTCCTATCAATCACCATACCCATCAATTGGTTCCCCACTGGTGTGTGTGCGTGTCCGTGTGTGTCCGTGTGTGCGTGTGTGTGTGCTTTTTCCACTCCAGTGGCAGGAGAGAATGACTCATCATCATCCCAGCAAGACAGAGCCACACTGTGCAGCATGTGTTTACATGAGAGTGTCTGCACTGAGAAACAATGTTGAGGTGTTTAAGAATATAAAACAGGATCATCTACTTGTCCATTGCTTCATTCTTTTCCTGTGACCCCCTAGTTTTTATTTTCCATTCTGTTTTGCACTGGTTTTCTTCTTGGCTGTTCTGTGTCACCATATCTCTCTATCACTTCCACCTCTTTCCCTCCCAGCCGACAGATTTGTCACTAAAGTGTCAGTGGGGTAACTGGTGTGTGTGTGTGCGTGTGTGTAGAATAAGTGGGTGTTGTATGAGCAGGCTAAAGAGTTAAAGAGGAAAGGGGGTGCAGCAGTGAGTCATGTCACGTTTTGCTGCAAAATATCAGAACGTGTGTGAAGTCAGTGTTGAGTTAAATACAGTTGACCTTCAGTAGCTGTTCATATCTTATGTGTGGTTTTGTCATCCAAGGTTAGATAAATGTTTGATTGCACTTAACTTACAACATACTATCCAGCAAAACCTAAGCATGGCCAAAGATTGCACTCTCCCTGTGTTTGACTTTGTCGGCACTGCCAAATACTTTATGACAAAATTCAGCACACAGACATCATGTTTTGCAGTGTTCCCAATATACTGTACCATATCTGGACACACAATGCTCTGCAGCTTAGGCCCTCAAAGCTGGTCTGCCAAAGCATGGTGCTCCACATATGAAACACTAACAGAAACATTCCCTTCACAAGCCAAACACGCTGCTCGGTTCTCCAGGAGGTCACCCACGGCCTGACTCAGATGCAAATGAGCGAACTGTGCCAGTCGCTGTCTAGCATGTGTATCAGACTTGGACTTAAGAAAGTGGGTTGATGATACCAAAAGGCTGCTCTCACGTTTTAGAGGAGGTGGAGATGAAAAAGCACAGACAGTGATTACAGGGAAAGCGAAAGCTCCAGGGATATTTGTTGTGGTTTGATACTATGCTCTTTATTTTTAGTAGTAAGAGAAACATGTTATTTTGCCTTAAGCGTCCTTAACGTTTGTCCTGCTCACTGTAGCTTTTCTGTATTACAGTCATTGAGAACTGAAGCTTTGAAATTGTTCTTCTGTGTTTGGCAGCAAATGTTGTTGCAGAAAAGCTCAACTGGAATTAAAGTTTTCACTAAGCCCAGAGCAGCACAGAATAAATACAATATAATTTCTTCAATATTTAAATGAATATGCAGACCTTTATCTGCTCTCTTACTCATGTAAGTGCTCTTTTTCTAAAAGAGTCGTCCCTGACAGATAGCCCACCTCCACATTCTCCTCCTCATTAAAAATGCATCATAGCACCTTTTTTTCTAATTAAAAAGCATCAGCACTATTAAAAATGCAGGTAGCTTAGTTTAGCCTTGACCCAACCCTTTGCAGAGCCATGACCGTGGTGCTACTTTCAATAAGTCTGTCAGAGCCAAAGCTAAATATGGGCCAAATTTCATGGCGTTATAAATGCAGTGTACTAAATTTATGACACCTGTATTTGTGGCATGTGGCAATCTTTACAGGGACAATACAGGATAGTGTTAAGAAGAAATTTGAATTAACAAAGGGTGAACATTAATGACTGGAGAGGAAAAATGAAGGATTGGCAGGGCTGATGGGAGAGACATAAACACAGGAAACAGCAGTGATAGCGAGAAAGAGATGAGAAGAAGCTTTATTAGAAGATAGAGGAGATGAGGTCAGAGGATCTGGCCCGTTGCCTGAGCATGACCAGAAATCAAAAGCACGCAGCAAAAATCCTCCTGATCAGGACATACTGCACTTTCCTCTGTACAAATCAGCAGACTTGTCAGATACTATACACACACGTGTGTGTGTGCATAGTATACAAAGCTAATGCAGCCTCTTCCACTAATCTTTTACATCAAGCCTGTACTGTTCTTGATGAAGAGTTAATCAGAAATGAAAAGAACATGACCTTTTGCTGACTGCTCAATGTCCTTGCATGTTATCTCTTTTGTCATACGTTTTACAAGAACTCCAGCATCACTTGCAGTGTGAATATTTTGTAAACAATGCTGCCACTGCATCTCTTCTTCCGGTCTGGGCCAGTGCCACTTAGTCACTAGCTTTTCTTACTAATCTATGTTTCCTCTCTACCTAGAAGAGGTATTAGCTTTCCCCCTCCTAATACAGGATTATGCTCCCCTTCATGGCTGTCGCAAACCTAAAAGCTGCAAACATCATCTTCCCCCTGAGTGCCAAAGGACAAAAGCAGTTCAGTGTCTCTTCCGTGCTGTTATGAAACCCCTGACGATTTATGAAAGATGTCTTGTCCCTGACTTCGGGATTAATTTCAGCTTACCAGTGCACGCTGGCAAGGACAAGGGTTGAAACAAGCTTTATATTGACCATCCAGAGCCTTATCAAATGTAGGAAGAGGATATAGTTTTTCTATGATTTCTAAGTGTTTTATTCATGATGGAATCTGAGGCTCAAATAAAGTAGTTGTAGCAAAAGTACGAATTTTGACACCAATTGCTGCAATCGAGGGGTAAAAACATTAACAATGTTACCGTTAGGTTGCTTACTGTATCAGGCGTCTGATTGGTCTGAGGTTCATAGTACAGCCCAGGACAACAGGTCCGTAAAGAACCCAGTAGAGATCATAAAGAACTATTTTCAGGGTCAAAAAAAAAAACCAGAAACAGCAGCCCCTGTGTATTTTTAGTACCTAGAATGGTGACACAGTACTGTACAGTAATTGAATTTCCATTTGTTTTTAGTGTATTATTTTTATATAACTTATTATGTAAGCTCATAGCTATTACCAAAGCTGTTTACTAGTATTAGCCCATTTCCTTATGGCCTGTTCTGAGTATGAATCAGGTGATGTTATTAATCAGTCATTGTATTCTTGTACTCCGTATAGTTTAAACAGCAACTTTACCTAGAAAGGGCTGTCCTGCAATGGTCCCATTTGTGCTTACTGTCAAAAAACATATTCATGCAGGGGAAAGAAAGAGAGAGACAGGGAGAGAGAGAGAGAGAGAGAGAGAGAGAGAGAGAGAGAGAGAGGAGGAATGATGGAGGTTATGGAGTGAGGAAGGGAACACAGGGATTGGAAAAAAAATCCAAGCAGACGAGAGAAGCCAAGCGTGTCCAAAAGAGAACAGTGATTTTTATCTACTCCCACGCAGCCTGTGTGATGTTGACTATTGATTAGATCTCATCTGAAAGGAGTGGCACAACATAGAGGGTGAAAGACTGCATTTAAATTCTTTAGAAATTGTCCTGGATACAAAAAACGTGCAACCTAATTTGTGAGATAAGCGTGTTAATGTTTTGTCAGTGTCACCTGGAACTTAAGCTCTAACTGTGATGTACCTTTGTCCTGGTAGTCCAAAACGGCCCGCTAAGACGATCAGTTGCTCGCCAGCTGTCTCATGATTAAGGGGGCATCATACTGTCTCGCTTTCCAAAGAGACAAAACAGAGGGAGACGGCCATTGGCAAATCCAGTTATCTTGTTCTCCCCTCAGTAGTGATGAGCTCCTGTAGGCCAAAGCTCTGTTTGGCGACTGCTAATGGGGGACATCAGAAGCAGAAATGCCCTCACCTTTGGCCTACATATTGGCTATTGACATCATCTTCTTAGATTGAAGATTTCTCACTTTTATGGTGCTTGGCTCTTTCTCTGTAATGCACTGCAGGATTTCTATTTCTGTTGGACTTTGCACTTCAGACTTGGGTTCTTGACGTCATCTTATCTGAGAAGTGCCTTTTCTGAGAAGCGGCTGATCTCAGGCAGTTCACTTCTTCATCGAGCTAATGGTTAATGACTCGTGTGTCAAATTCAAAGATCACACCACTTTCCTAGTGATCTTTTCCTGTCAGTCAAATGAATTTTTGAGGCAAAGATGCAAACTTTGGACTGCAGACATCTCCCATGCAGCTGCTCACTTGATGGAAATCTTAATTTGTAATTTATGAACTGACCCACAAACTTTAGACACTCATTTGGGTATAATGCAGCACCAGAAACTGCAGTCCACAAAATCACTCTTTAAAACAGTCTTAGCATAAAAGATTTATTACATGGTTATTAAACCAGATTGCACTAATTCTAGTTTCAGTAGGTGTACTGGTGAACTTTGTTGCCCTGGTGCATCTCCACATGTCTCTCCAGACCTGGTTTTATTTGCATTTGCGCTGAATTGCATTGCTGTCAATACACTTCTTAGCCAGGACCAGGAAAGAGAGGAAATTAAGAGGAACAATCCATAAGATCCAACTATATTTGATACAAAGAATTAAACTGAGAGCACTGGGAGTAAAAATCCAAGTTATTGGCTTGTCTTGCTTACTGTAGGCCTCTGAGCACCAGACAGAAATGTGTCTGACTCCAAACTTCTCTTTGTACTCTTCAGAACATTTCACATAATTGACTCAAAACTTTCCTTTCTCCTTGTTAAAAAAAGCAGTCACTCCATGTAAATGCCAGGCAGAACCCAAGTCTTTCAAATTCTGCTCTTAGTAATGAACCTGGTGAGGTGCCATCTTAGTGCTGGTATGAAGCCAGCTTGTATCAGTTTGGCTGGTCGCCAGCTCGCCCTCCAGGCAACTTTGATATTTTCCTGCCATTATCCATTGCCCTCCTTTCACTGAATCATATTTTTCTCCCCTGTGATTTAAACATATTTAAAAAGTATTTGAAGGACCTCTCCCAGGGACTGGAAAGCAGTTCTAAGCTACCACTGTTTAGCATACACTTAGCAATGGAAAACTGCTAATCCTTTGCTATTCTTTTGTTCCTAAGCCAAGTGCTCTGGCAATGGAAAAATGTGGTTAGAGTAATAAACTTGGAATTGTTTTTCTTGCGAGATCTGTCTTCTTTGCTCACAGTAGATGTATACTGTATATACACCGTAAAATGGAAGCGTGCCTCTGTTCTTTTTGCATTATACAGACTCTCTGAGTGTCTGCCAATGCACAAGGATGAGATAAATAAGCAAAGAGGAAGCAAAATCACACCTTGGCTGCAGTTTCCTGGATTTGTCATGATACAGCAAGATGTGTGAATAAGCTTTGTAGTGTTTCCAGCCGCAGCTATAGCAAGTTAGAGGGGAGCCAAGGAAGGAAAAGTAAAGCAGGTTGTTTGTGATACTGCAAACCATCCTGATGTACAGAGATGCACGGGCATATATGACTTCATGCCATGTGGTGAAATGTAAAAAAAGAGATTGTGAGGCATCAATATCCACTTCTCTGCCTCCCTCTTTCTCTCTGTTAACCTTGGCCCACTAGACAAAGGGGAGCACCCTCCCTTCTGAGTTTTATTGTGAGGGAATTTGGGAATTATTGTTGTTCTAATCTACCCTGAGAACCCAGCTAATCCCATCTTCCATCATGATGTTCAAGAGCTTATGCCAAAAGTGCTGTGCCACAGAGGCTCAGCAGCATCCTGACTTTGCAGTCTTAACTTTTTTTCTCCCATTCACATACTGAGCTGGGTTGAAACAGCTTTGTGCATTGAGGTTTTTGGGCTTATGGCACACCCTTGACAACCGAGTGTAGGGTTGGCCTCATGTGCTTCCCTGTGGACGGTATGTTTAGTCATGTTACTGCACAACAACAAGTTTCTGTGGTTGTTCTTTAACGATTTTTATCACCTTAGAAATATCAGCATGTTTGCATTGTCAGAGCACATTAACTTGCCGTGTCTAAGTGCAGCCTCACAGAGCCGCTAGCCAGGCTTTAGAGACACTCGTTTATCTTGAAGGTCGTTCACAAATATCTGTGAAATTAAGATCTAATCCTATTATGCAAGAGATGGGTTCCATCATGTAACTTTTGCTAAATTAGAAAGTCAAATCGTGTTAACCTCAAACCTCTAAAACAGGATGAGCCATGTCTGTGAATATATTTTGCAGTGTTTTTAAAGTCAGTGATCCAATGTTTTCACCTTTGGCCAATTTAGTCAAACTGTGCTCATGCAGTGTGAAATGTTTGGGTTGTTATGACTATCTCAGTGAGACAGGAGGTGAAGCTTAATGGCAAAACAAAGGAGAATGAAACAAATCTCATAATAGCCCCTGTAGTGAATAAATAGGCTCAGTGCCACATAGGTATATTCTCCTCTGGTTCCAGAAATGTGGCAGAAAACAATAGCAAGGAAAGCCAGAGAGAAGGCAGCTTTGTAATTTCCCAAAAAGAGTTGCAGAAATATACTTTAGGCAGAATGGAGGACCATGAATAATATATCCTTTGCATCTTTTCTGATCCCAAAAGATGAAAATGGTCTCAAAGTAACTTAGGGTCACTATCTAAAACTTACCCGGAGGCCCAGTTCCCTGTTTAACAATAACATTACCATCCTCTCCTTCCTGCTGACTTGTTTCTCTGATACTTGTTCTCGTTTTTCATGTTGACGCTTACCCCACTCTGTTGTTGGCTCTGAACAGTATTTCCCAGGGTTATTCTCCCCCATGGGAGTTACTGTACACTAGGCATTTGTATTCCATTTCGACTGCCTGAATCATCGTTCCTTGTTTCTATACGCATTTGGGTCTGACTTTCTGGACTCCCTCACACATTTTAAGATCTGTAGCTGCAGTCTAGGAACACAAGTAGGAAAAAGAAATGGAGAAGAAAGAGAAGTGACCTTGGTGTTAATGAGCAAGTCTTATCTGTGATGGTGAATAGGATGGCATATGTAAGACCGTCCCTTTGTTTGTCTTTTGTCTTCTCTTTGTTGCCATATCTCTGATTGCCCTTCATTCCCTTCTTCTACTTTATGATTCCCTCCCACTGATGCTCTCTCACCTTTCGCCCTCATTCTATTTCATTCTGTGTATACACAGAGGGGAGCTAGTGGAGGAAGGGATGAGCACAAGACTCAAAGGGGGTTACTCAAAGGGCCATAGGCAGCAACACTGGCCTGGTCAGAGGCATAGCTCTTATGGGATTTATGAAATAACACAATAATAATAATGCAATACTGCAGCTGTAACTACCAGTTAGAGAAGCTCAATAATATTTTTATCTGTTTTTTTTTTTGAGACCATCAAATTAGTTGGTTTGCAACTATGCCATTGATTTGATGAATTGATTTAATTTAATTCTATTCGATTTCTTTGGCTTAATGCTTCTGTTACAACATGTGACAATTTAATTTCCGCAGTAGACACAGGTAAAGTCCTTACACACGCACACAAACACTTACACACACTTACACGCACAAATGTCTTTTCATTCCTCTTGGGGACTTTACATTGACTTGCATTCATTTACTGGTGACTAACCTTAGCCATAACCACTACTTGTCTAACCCTCACCCTCACCATCACACTAACCTAAACCAAGTCATCACCAATCAAGTCATAACCAATTCAATCATTTACATGGTGGGGAATAGCATAAGGAAGCTCAAGACCCCACAGTGTGAGTGTGTGTGCAGGGTGTGGTTTCCACAGTGTGAATAGTACAATGTACACACACACACACACACACACACACACACACACACACACACACACACACACACACACACACACACACATAGACACATAGACACATATTATTATGACAGAATCTTATCACATTGTGTTTGACATCCTCAGTAATTGCTTGGATCCATTCTTTCCTTCCCAGCACTGAGGCATTATTATAGTCATGGAAGCACACACACACAGGGATTTTTTTTTTTTTAAGATTGGACTATACACTATCTCAAACACACATTTCCCCATGCTAAGATGTGGCAACGTAGAGGGCTGGCTGAGCAGCAGCAGCTACTGATAGAGACCTTGATAAGACCAATTTGAAATGGCTGCGGTCACTGAACCTGTCCGCTCTGTGTTCCAAGTACACCATTTACCTTATATAACAGCCATCCTGGGTCACTGACACATCCATCTATGTAGTTCCATTTCCTCAAGAACTATATGCACCTTGACCTTACCTTCCACTGTCCATGTATCTTATATATCTCTTTCATACCCAGTCTCTCTTCAGTGTGTGTCTGTGTGTGATTTTTAAGGGTATTTGGGTTTCACGTGATATGTGTTCTGTCAGTGCTAGTCACACATGCTAAATGATGATTGAGAGGAGTCTGTAAAATTGTCCTGCAGAGAGTTTGTCACACAAGAGGAGATTACTGCTAATGCTGAGACTGACTCACTCACTGCCTTCTGTGCGGTGCAGATCTGTTCAAATGTGAGTCACATATCGATGCTGCTAACACTAGCTGTTAGCAGGTCTTTATTGTTGCTTTATGTGACATTTGACCTTTGTAAGCTTGTAATGACTGTTATATAAGTATGCTCCAAAATTAGTGTATTTCTTTCCTTTAGTTTGGTTGGATTAGTCCATCAGTGGCTATAACTCTTTCCACATGTTACTGCACTGAAGATAATATTAAATGACTAATATGTGCTCCAACATCTTGGCTTTGTTATGCAAAATAAAAAGTCCCTGACCCTTTCTATGGGATATTGAGGCATTTGTTTGCTTTATACTTAATTAGCAAAACATGATTTATGTTATTCTTCCAGGTCAGGAAGTGGAAGATGCTGGCTCGGCATCATAACGACAGTACAGGCAAGCAGAAGGAAGTAGAGTCGGATGTCCACCTGGGCAGCTGTCAGACTTGGGGCATCCAGTCCTCGCCCCTCCTGGCCAGTCCGGTCATGCTGGAGTGCTCCATCTGCAGCGGGCCCTACATCAGCTACACTCTGGAGGATACCTGGCAGCCACGCCAACGCACACAGGCAAGTTCATTTTGTTTACAGTTAATTAAGCAAAACAGATACCGAATGTTAATTAATATTTATTACAGCAGACTGTACTGGGGACTTCCAGGTGTATTTGGTGGGTGTTCAGGAAATCCCCAGAGAAATTATAGATTGTTAATGACTTTGTTAGTTTATACAACAGATGATAGCAACATACAATGGAAAAAAAAATGTTTTCTCTTTTTTGGATTATGTACAGTAAGCAATTCCTTATCATACAATAAAATGGTAATTATATACACACCAACTAATGCAAATACTTGTTAAAGGAAAATGTGTCATGGGATTTTAAGTTTGAAGTAACTTGGTTATTATCAGAAAACACCATAGACAGCTCTATGTGTGTTCATTGCTTACTGTTATATTCAGGTTGTGATCATGGTGAGTGGTACCTTTTTGTGGAGCATGTGTTGCCATGATTTCAGAGAATGCTGCTCTATACATAATTTTTTTTTTTTTTTTTTCTTCTCTGAGGCAACTACATTTTTGCCCCGTGCTCTTGGCCCTGTTCACTGCAGTACAAAGTGCTGACTTCCACATTTACTTTTATTGCTGACCAATAGTACTAATTGGTATTCAACATGACCTACGCCTTTGTAGCAGCACTTATAATTGTCATGAAGTTGCTATAGAGTTTAGGACCTGTCATGGCTGTGTACTGAACAACTTTCCGTTTTAATAGATTTTCACCATCATTTGCCTTTTTGTTACAACACCAAACAAAACTACCAAAAACTAGTCTGATAAAATATGTCCTTATATCAGAACAGTATAATAGTTTACCACAAATGATTTTTCCATGGCAATGCAAATCGAAATCGCTGAACGTGTTTTTATGTTTCTATGTTTTTGTCAGAATATGTGGATATCAACAAAAAAACAGCTGTTAGTTCTCACTTCTCTTTTCTTTGATGGGAAAAACAAAACATTTCCATCCTTTTTACTGTTACATGTGTTTTATCTCACAGTATGACTCAGAGTCAAGTCATATGAACCTCTACCTCTTCTCGACCATTACAAAGACAAAAACTATTCCTCCTTCTGCCTGTCCTCGGCTCTACTTCTCCTGAACAACCTTTTGGAAAAAAAATTTTAAATCAGCATTGAAGTATTAACAAACAGAAACACAAGATTCAACATCACAATGGAAACAATTTCATCAGAGCACTGAATCAACAAAAAGCCTGAAGTGAAAGAGGAAACATGACAGAAGTCAGGCAGGTTCAAGGAAAAAGGGCAAAAGGGCATGACTATAAGATGGGTGTTGACTGTGGAGAGATGTTGACAGTATCAGATCATATGAACATCTAGAAATATGCATGTGTGTGCATCCAAGAGGAAAGACTAGGCTACTGTCAGCTATATGAAGATCAAATGGCCAACATGATGGGCAGATTGTTAAAAGCAGCACTTCTGAATGAATAAACAAACTGATGAGACTGAAACAACTTATTCAGACACTCTCTCTTTCTCAGGAAACACCCATGGGAGAATGTTGAGAGCAGTGATAAGTGCTCAGGGCTGCAGCATGGAATAGCAAACTAGGCTAATACTGTATTTAATAGAGATGCTTGGAAAAGTCTGACTGACTGATGAAAAACTAATATCTGACATGACAGTGCAGTTTCATGGGAATGCCCTGAGATGCACACACTGCCAGTCCTGTGACAGCTGCCAGTTACCCTGTTACCATATTTATATAGAGTGGATCAAAGATCAGTTCTCACACAAATACACAAAAATGCATTGGTAGAAAGTACATACATTCAATCCAGTACTTTAGTAAAGTGTGGTTCTGAAATACTTGTACTTTCCATATGCATTTCCATTTACTTCTAGTTCAGAAAAAAGGAGAGAAATATTATATTTTCCCTTCCATTTATTTAACATCTAAAGTTTCCAGATTAAAATTTTACATAAAAAAAAAAAACATGTAATCATTTTACAAGGATTGAAGCAGATGTCCTGTTTAACCCTTGGCTCTAGCTGAGAAGGATCAATTTCAAACTGGTGTTCAATCTCACTAAAGCACAATCATGTTACAGAGCAGAGTTTTCTCACCACTTTCAGCACAGGGCCTCAAGTGATTTAATGCAGTCTCACCCTGGAAACCCAGCCTCATTAAAACACTTCACGTGAGAAACATACTGAAACTGGTGCATGAACCAGTCTGGGTCAGAAACCAGTGTTTTGATTTGGAGAAACACTGATTTAAGGTGCTGCTGTTCAGAAAGATCACAGCTCATGTTGTCACTGTACATCAAAAGTTCTCAAGGGCTAAAAGAAAAGCAGCTTAGATTAGTGGTTTCAATGCTTAACAAGAAACCCTTTAAATCTATTTCATAATTCACCAGAAGATGTCAATGGTTAGATGGACATTAAAAGAAAAATCAAATATAAATTAGATTAGCATGTGTTTTCTCTGCTTTCTCTTGTGTTTCTCTGTGTTTTCTCTTTTTCTTTCCATTCAACTGGATTCAAACAAGAAAATTTCCCAAACTGGATTTGTAGGGTGGCATAATGACAACCAACACAATGTGTTCCCTCTGTTCTCAGTTTCCATCTATATTACATGTATTTCTGTGATATCCATGGATGCACAATCTGAAGCTCGAATTGTCAACATGACTGCAAAGTTATAAGTTTCATGAGTGTTTTGTTTAGAGCAAGTTGTCTTAACTCAATATGTATTCTGTAGTTTGGACTTGAACACTACCTCAGGAAACTGTAGATCACCAGGCTGTAATACAAGCATGTCCAACTTTTCATTTGCTTGTCTTTGTTGTTTGAATGCTTGAACCGTTTTTACTAAATAATGCCATATTTCCCCTCCAGGCGATGGACCTCTATTACCACAATGAGTCAGACCCAGACAGCTACTGTTGCCCTGGCGACAACAGTAAGTCACCACCAACTAAGCTTGTTGTTTTGTATTCTTCCACTTCCTCCGCTCTCTCCTTCTTTAAAGAACTATAACTCTGGTGCACTCAATTCTCATACCTCTGTTATCTTTCTCCACCCCCTCGCTCCTCAGTCCCAGGGCATTTCTCATTATTATCTGCACTTCAGTTTATTTTCACCATCAATCCAAAATGATCTTCCACCATTCATTTTCTGTCAGTTTTTCTTGTTTGTTGTTTTCTTGCTGTTGGACCAAGCGATTTAACCTGCACACACACACAAACACACACACACACACACTTCATAATGTTACCTCACTTGGCCCTCTAATCCAACCTCTAAACTGCCAGAGTAATAACTGTTGTCCATAAACCAAGATTACTGTTTTGTGGAAACTGGCAAAAACAGTAGTTAGAGACACAAGACACGGGACTGATCATCATCCACATGGCACTGTGACCTTTCTGTTTACGACTTTACTGCAGCCGAAATATGTGTATACTTTATGTTTGTGTGCTTGTTGCTTACATGTGTGCCACTGGGTGAGAGTCCAGAATAAGTTTATGGCCATCATAACTGTAACTGCAATTTAATTTTCCATCACGCACATTATTTGTGCACAAACACTGTGCAATCCAAAGGCCACATTTGCACATGTGTCACGTTTGGCACAGAGCCGATCTATTCCCCATTTTATTTTTCTTTTATTATTATCAGGAACCAAAAACAAGCTCTTCTGACAAGTCTTTTTTTTTTTGCATAGTTGTGAACATTGTTGTTAGAGGTGATGGAGTAAATATTCAGGTTCTTCTCTCATGTAAAAGTAGTCATATGTTTATATGTATGTTTGCATAGATGTATAATGTCTAATCATTTTACTCCAGGTACTCTGGTTTCCTCCCACAGTCCAAAAACATGTATGTCAGGTTGATTGGTGACTCTAAATTGCCCATAGGAGTGAGTGTGAGTGTGTGAGGTTGTTTGTCTCTATGTGGCCCTGTGATGGACTGGTGACCTGTCCAGGTTGTACCCCTGCCTTTCACCCAAAGAGAGCTGGGATAGGCTCCAGCAGATCACTGTGACCCTGGTTAGGAATAAGTGGGTATAGAAGATGGATGGATGGATGATGGATAGATAATGTCTAATCATAAAGAAATATAAAATATGAAAAATACTGGAGACTGAAAACAGGAATGTAGCAGATTTTTATGGACCTGCACCTCTACGAAAGAAATGTGAACCATACTGTGGTGAAAATGTTTTTCACTGGGAGTAGTCTGCCTGGTAATTACGGGAGTTTTTAGTGTATGTAGAGAAATCCAAGTAATTAGCCGAGCTGGTGACAAGCTGTTCCTGTGTCCTCGGCCGTGATGCTGCTACACCCTGTTGTTCCAAGTTAGGCAATTAGTGACTTTAAGAGCACTTATATGTAGAAAAGTGTCACATATCAGACTCATTACAACGACACAGCAATTTGTGTGATATAAAGAGGAGTTCAGAGTAACAGTGAGACGAGGACAGATCCTGTAAAAATAATTATAGGGAGTTGAGTTTGACCATCTAATTTTCCAGCAGTGCAAACAGCAAATCATGTGTGTTTTGGTTTTTTTTTAGAAAAAGTATAAAGTTGTCTTATGTAACAAAGCATCTGCTGAGGATATTATTAAACCACATTAGTATGTTCATCAACTTGCTGCAATGCAGTTAATCAGCATTTGCAGCACTTGTAGTGCTTTTCTTTCTCCATTGCCCACGGGTTTATGTGATGTGTGATTACTAAGCTCAGATTTGTGGGCTGTTAATACTCATGTTGTGGGGGTGTAAAACTGTTTACACAGTTACATTTTGGGGACTTAATGTCTTTTGCGGGGAAAAAATGTGAGTCAAAACATAAATCATTCAATTTTAGAGTGATATCTCACTTTAAGGTTAGGTTAAAGCCTAGATTAAGATTAAGTGTAGGGTTAAGGCTACGGTTAGTCTTCAGGAAATGAATATCCTGTCCCCTTAAGTGATGGAAACATGATACTGCGTGTGTGTATTCAAAGATTACTCTTTTGTTCTCAGTGACATAACATGATATGATCAAATCCTTTTCTGAGGCTGTTATTTTTCTTTTCACCCACCTGTTATGACACAACACTCACCTGTGTCAGATTACCTTCAGAGCTAAACAGGGAAACAGCCGAACATTTCCCTCAACTTCCTATGCGGTGTTGTCTGGGCAGAACAGCATTTCAGCATTTATTCATAAGTAAATGAATCTAAATTGTGAATTAATTGTGTTGTGTCGAGCAGCCATATGTTAATTATTTATTCTCCATATGTGTATGCTTAGAGAATAATGACATTTTTGCATGACCTGTTGTGACCTGTAGTGATATATTAGGCCATTTAATTTGAATGAATTAACTAGAAGTGTACCTGCTGAGCTCCGTCTCTATTTTTACTATGAGTTTATAATTAATAGTTATGTACCAGGTCATTTCTAGGAAATTCTAACAAAACTCTGCGACCTACAAAATAATATGTTGCCAAACACTCTCATAAAAACGCACACACACACACACACACACACACACACACACACACACACACACACACACACAGAGCAGCAGATGCCCCTATCAAACAGGCTCATGCAAGCTCAAGAATTTAACATGTCAAACCGGGAAGTAGTTATCTGTGTATCTACACAGATTACTGTATGAAAAAGTAGGACACATTTTGAGGGCCGATCTAACCAAGTAGTTACCCCGTTGGCCACCAAAAAAAAAAAAAAAAACACACACACACGCATACTGACAGTGCAGCAGTGACAAAATAAAAGCCTAGCTGTCCCCTCTGAATACCCGAGGCATTTATGTAACAGTGTCATTTGGTTCCTTACCACTGAGGCTCATTCACATTCATCCCGAGATCAACAGTGGCCACAAACATCCTCATCATCCCCTGCACGGACAGCGGACATTGCAAGATGGAGGGATGGGAGAATGAAAGCGATGAACAGATTTAATGGATGGATGTCATCTGCCGGAGACAGCTTGAATATGGGCATGTGCAGGTCTTTGTGTATGTGTGGTTACACTGTAGGTGGGTGGATTGAGGGTATTTGTGTGTTTGTGTGTGTGTGTGTGTGTGTGTTTGTATGTGTTTTTACTACAACTCTAATATCCTGCACCTCAAACCCTCTGGCACTGCAGTGAACCCCTTCCTGTCCTTTAATGAAATGGCAGCTAGAGGGTGTGTGTGTATGTGGCGGTGAGTCAGTGGTAGCTTTGGCACCGATGACAATGCCACTACTGGGTTATGCAACCTAACAGTGTGTCTCACACACACACACACACAAAGGCGGTAAACACACAGCCTGTGTATTGTGGAGCCTCCTCTTGTTCAGGGCCCGAGCCTCGAACAGCCTGCAGATCCAAAAGGGAACGAGGGCCAGATAGGAAAATCACTGAGTGGACCTTTTGTTAGTATTGCTCCCCCTCTCTCTTCTACTTCCGGTCTCCTGATATTCTCTTAACGCCTCTCTCTCATTTCATTCAACTCTGGGCTATGGCCACAGATAAGAACAGTGCTTGCACGGTAGCGCAGGTAATGTAATGTCTTCTTCATCTCCCCTTTCAATCTTCCGCAATGCAAAAGTATTATATATTTTTTTTCTTCTAGGACAAGTCTCTATGCTAAAAATCTACCAAGTTTTCAAGGTCAGCCCAATTCGTTGCTACCTCATGCTTCCCTTATGCTCTTGCTACTGTCCTTTGAGAAAGCAATATGTGATGTGCAACGTTTCACTTGTTTGGCTCGTGATGCTTTCAAGTGCTGATCAGAGATGTCGAGAGAAGTTTGTGTCCCACGTAGACTGCTACTGCGGTGATGGTAGTGAGGTATTGTAGATTAAATGCCAGTTGAAGGATGAAGCACTGCAACCTGTGCTGTCTCAAGGAGAAATGTCTTATTCTAACAAACTGTGCTAAGTTGTTGGTGCTGCAGTGAAAGAGGCACGCGTTGGACACCTTCATGGAATCTGGGAGGCACCTGATGTGTCCTTGCTCTCTGGTTTAGAGTATGCATATGTGTCTGCAAATGCTGTCAGTCTCTCTGCATATCTGTTTTGCCCTCCAGCTTATGTGTGTGCATGTGTGCTGTCAGACTCCCTGCAGGTTTGTTTTGCCTTCCAGCTCTGAGTTATGTGTGTGTATGTCTGAGTGTGTGTGCATCAGGTGGCTGTAGGAGGCAGATTAATAATGCATTTGACTTGAGTTAAAGGAAGAAACAGAAACGACAGTAAAAAAGTTGAGACTATATTTTAAAAACTGCAGAGTCACACATGCACCCACGCTTTGACTTTCTCTGTGCGAGGCCGGGGTTCAGGAAAGGAAGAATACACACTCTCTCACACATACACAAAGCCATGTTCCTGATACTCTATAATTTGTGGATGAGTATTCACAGATTGTCTTCGGCTCTGCATTTCCACGGTCTAATAATGGTTACACTCAGGATACATGGCTGTCACATAAAAATATATGTTTTCACACACTAGTCCTATGGCTCACCTTTTAAATCTGTGATCTAAAGATTCTGAACCCAGACCAGCACGATAAATGAGGACAGGGAAAGTGAAAAGTGACTCAGTGGATTTAAAGTGTGGTTGTGCTGTTCAGCTTGGCAGCTTCCAGGGTGCAAGTGTGTGAGAGTGATCAAGGCATTCCTAAAAATGAGACCACTGCTTCCACTGATGCTTCCCTAAGTAAAAGCCTAAAAATGCTACAGCTGAAAACTTTGTTTTTGAAGATTAAGTTTGTTCATCCATAAAAAATTACAATTCTTCCATCATAATTAACCAAAACTGGTAACCATTCATTCATTCATTCATTATCTATACCCGCTTATTCCTAATTAGGGTCACGTGGATCTGCTGGAGCCGATCAACACTGCTTACCAAATCACAAAAAATAAGTGATAATAAAAGGGATAATAAAACATAATAATAAAAAGCTGACTTTAAAATGAATCAGTTGACTTCCTTTAAAAGTTCAGTGTACTGTATACTGGTTAGTGTATGTGTGTGTGTGTGTGTGTGTGTGTGTGTGTGTGTGTGTGTGTGCGTGTGTGTGTGTGTGTGTGTGTGCACATGCAGCAGCTCTCTTTCATCCTCCATGATCCCCCTTCATCTCATCTCTTTTCATCCTTTGTCTGTTTCAGATTTCAAAGTTGTCTGCTTGACTTCATCATTGTGTCCCTCATCTCTGTTTCCTTTTGTTAATTCTCTCCTCTCTCCTCGCTCACAAAAGAAAAAAAAAACCCACATTATTCTATGAAAATACTTGGGTGTACACACATGCACAGCATAGCTGGGAGAGTAATTCATCAAGAAATAGAGTTAATTAATATGCTGCCAACTTTGAATTAATGTGAACTCAGTGAATTTCCAAGTCCGGGGGTTACTTTTTAGTTCCCAGCCAAGTGGGTGAAAGGCCTGAGCTGAATGGCTGTAGCTGGGGGAGATGCATATAGTGAAGAAGAAACTAGGAATTTTTAATAATGAGATGTTGAAGTGTAATACAAAGGAATCATCAGCTTGGAGATAGTGATATGTTGATAATGCAGCTTCCATAGTGTTGTGCGCTTAAACAATCTGCAGTTAAAGCACCTCGGTTTGGTTTACATAGATACAATATTTAGCTCAAACAGGCATGTGTTTCATAATAACAAAATTAATACTTGTCGCTTTTGTTAATTTGTAATAAATGTTAGGACGGTATTTTCAGTGGCTGGACTCGGAACTATGAGGTGCTTTTGAAGGTACCATCCACCCCAGCCCTGAGGAAAACTCATGCAACCATGCATGATACATAAGACTGTAGGGTGGAAGGAAATAGAGGCGGGACGTCTCCGCCCCAGAAAAAGAAAAAAAAAAAATCTGCTTGATGAAACTCTCCAAGGAGAGGTTTAACGGTGTAGTTCGACTACCTCCAAGTCTGGGAGCCTAAAGTCTCTCTCCTGGTTGTGATTCGTGAACTAAAGCATCCTTATGAAAGACAAAACGACCGCTTTGACGTGTAAGTAACCTGCATATTCATTCAAACGCAACGTCCAATCGAAACATGTCTTTATAATATTCCAGTAAAATGCGCGCAGGGATCTGTGGGCTAGTACTGATTTTACTGTGAGACTTGATGACATTCTTGCGGTTACCGGCATGTTGTGATATTTATGGTTTCTTCGGTGAGGGTAAAGCGCAAGCTCTTAACCTACTTTCTGTGTCTGTGTGGTTGGGAAGACAACATTGGCAGACATACTTGGGGGGCGCTCCATTCACCCCATAATCCCGTGACCTGGATTTATGGTGCCGTTATCTGTGGAAATGTCTGGCTGAAAGAGGGGTCTGTTTGAAGTGCCAGGGAAACCTTGGCAACTCTCTTTTTCAACTTTTTGACCGCTGTCGCTGCAGGGAGTCACAGTGAGAACTCTTACAGATCTGAAAAGGGAATCTGGGGTGTGTGTGTGTGTGTGTGTGTGTGTGTGTGTGTGTGTGTGTGTGTGTGTGTGTTTAGATGTAGGTTATTCGACTGGGACCGACCATTTGTGACTTTTACGCGTGATGTAAGACGCGGTGTATATAGGTACACTCTGTCCCCATACACTGCATCGTATTGTAAAGCTGTTCGCTTCAGTACATTTATCCCACTATTTCCCCACTAAGTCTTAAATAGTCAAAAATAGCGCAGCGTCTATTCCTATAGGCATTTTAATGTGTCTTTGTTATTCCGTTTTTACGCACCTTTACTTATCCCTCTTTAAATGGATTTGGCCCACATAAGTGATATCGTCTTACATACCTTCATTCCACTGAGGAGTGTAGATAATACGCGGACCAGGTACCTTACGTAACACTGGCCATCTGAGCCCGGTCTAGTTATTAAGCTTGTTAGCGCACAAAAATCATAATAGCCTATAATTATGTCATACTCAGTGTTTTGGATGGCCATGAAGACCAACCAGTAGACAAGTCTGTAAATTGTGAATGTGAGATGTATGTAAAATAGCCTCTACAGAGATTCCCAGTCTGTAATTTTCCACAACCAGTGGCTTTTCTTGGCATCTGGCCCCATGAGCTTGGGCTCTCCCTCTTGTCTTTTGTGCACCGAGGGAGCCTGCGTCACCCTCAGCCGTTTTAATGGAGAAGCAGCCAAACAGTAAAGCTGATAGGCCTAGTTAAGAGGCTATCAAATGACTCGTACAGGACTTAGTTGCAGACTCAGGGGGTTTGCCTGAGAGCATGTGGATACAGTGTGACAAAAATACGCACGACCTAAGGGAACATACCCGAATCTCACGAACTGGAGCACTTTTTCTTCACAGGCGCACATTTGTACAATCTGCAGTGTTTCTGCACTCCTGAAACTTTAAGGGACAACATATGTTCCTCCACATCTGGATGTCATTAGTGTATAGGATTTGGCTTTGGATCTTTGTGTGAACTGCAAATGTGCTGCCTTGGTGACAGTTTCAGACTTTGTGACACTTGGGATGTTAAGCAAGGTTGCCAGGGTATTGCACAAAGATATATGCAGACAGCACAAACCGGCCTTTCACTGAGGGCCAGTAAAGGACTTTTCCCTTTATTTTTCCAGTTTCTGACGCAAGCAGATCTCGGGGTGTGGCCATGACGCGCCGGGAGCGCAACAGTCGCTCAATGGTCGAGAACAGGACAGGTCTACTCAAAGTCCTAGAACGAAATGTTTACATGGGATGACGCCCACCGGGAGGTGTGCGTCTGTGGCGCAGCTCCTCCCTCATACTGACCTGTTATAAAACAAGAGTCAAACACAACAAAGTCGCATTTTAGCTTTGGGCAGTTGATGCGTGCAGAGCTGCTGCTTAACTCAAAATCATGACGATCAAAACAGAAACAGAGAAGCCTGTGCTGACTTATTCGAAATCTACACGACTCGTGGCTTTAGTTACCGGTATGGGATAATAACTGGATATTTTAATAGATGGAAAACTTTTTTTTTTTAACTTTTTATTTCCATATTTTAATCTGTTTTTCTGTTTTCCTTTATGTGCTGCAGCTTTCATGAAACAGAGGAGGATGGGTCTGAACGACTTCATTCAGAGGCTTGCCACAAACTCCTACGCCTGCAAGCAGTGAGTAACATCTGACTCATTTTTCTGTTTTGCAGTCATTAGTGGACAAAACACTGGGAAAGGGCTGTCATTTCTCCTCTGCATATTTTGAAACTTAACATGACTCCCAGATCAGCTGAATCACATTTTTAAAACAACAATTTTTGTCCATTTGTCATCAGATGAACTAACTTGTTTCTCTTCTCTTTTTTTCCAGCCCTGAAGTTCAGTCTATTCTGAGCTTAAGTCCTCCCCAGGATGCTGAGCTCATGAACACAAACCCTTCTCCTCCTGTAAGTATATTTGAGTTAAAAAGTGAGTTGTATTTACACATGCAGCGGTGCAGTAGCGTGATGCCTGTTGGTGTGTTTGAAATACATTTTGGTATTATGACTCTAAAGTCTTCATCCCTTCCTCTCTTGCTCACCAACCCGCCCACAGCCCAGTCCATCCCAGCAGATCAACCTCGGACCGTCCTCCAACCCTTCGGCCAAACCCAGCGACTTTCACTTCCTCAAGGTGATCGGCAAGGGCAGTTTCGGCAAGGTCCTGCTTGCACGCCACCGTGCAGATGACCAGTTTTACGCAGTCAAAGTCTTACAGAAGAAGGCCATCCTGAAGAAGAAGGAGGTAAATTTACATGCACACAGGCATTCAACTGGATTAACCTGCTCAAAGGTGTCGCCTCGTCAACCTCTCCAACCCCTGCTCTTTTCATTCCTCAGGAGAAACACATCATGTCAGAGAGGAATGTGCTACTGAAGAATGTCAAGCACCCTTTCTTGGTGGGCCTGCACTATTCTTTCCAAACAGCAGACAAACTGTACTTCATCTTGGACTACATCAATGGTGGAGAGGTAAGTTACTGACTGAACTGCTGACAGAAAAGAAAAAGGATATGAAGGAGAGATGATAGGGGAGAAGGGAGAAGTGGCGCTATTTAAAGAAGGAGCTGAATGGATAAGGAAGGGAAGCTCAAATAGATTCTGAAAGAAGAAGCTGTAAAATTCTGAAAGTTTTTGGAGGAGTGACAGAATGAGCAAGAAACCCAGACAGACAGGGGGGATATCCTGTCATGAGAAGCAGAATAAAAGCCGTAGTTTTTTCTCTTTCTTTCTCTAAAGGAAACACCTCTCAGGAAATCATGGGGGTGGGTAGGGACAGTGGGAGAGACTCGGGGGGCCAAAATTAGCAGCGCCATTCAGACTCGATGCATGACTAATTGTGCTACTTTCCTGCAATTGTTAGATGAGCATAGACAGTGGTGATTAAATATTGGCCTCATCTGGAAACAGGATGCATTCACTCTCCTTCTTCCCTTTCTCTTTTCTTCCCCTCCTTTTCCCCTCCATCTCTCTGGTCTCTCACTACCCCTTTGGCCTTCATTTAATCTGTCTGGCTTTGTCAAACTTTTTAAGCTGTTGCCTTCCTGCCTCTATTTCCTTTCTGTCTCTGTAGTTGTCTTTTATTTTTTTGTTGTTTTGGGTGATCTTACAGATATTAATTTCCTACATCTGTCCCATGATGGTAATTTAAGATTTATTGCAGAGAATCTGTGATATACTCAAGATATTTTAGGTTTTTTTTTTCACAAACTGTCACGTATCTGCATTTGTTGAAAATAATGTTTGTTTTTTTTCCCCATTGTTTTCTCTTTGTTCCAGTTGTTCTACCACCTACAGAGAGAGCGCTGCTTCCTCGAGCCCAGAGCCAGGTTCTACGCAGCAGAGATCGCCAGCGCCCTGGGATACCTCCACTCCCTCAACATTGTCTACAGAGACCTGAAGCCAGAAAACATCCTGTTGGACTCCCAGGGACACATCATCCTCACAGATTTTGGCCTGTGCAAGGAGAACATTGAGCCCAATGGGACCACGTCAACCTTCTGCGGTACGCCAGAGGTAAGGATGAAATCTCCAGGAATTCAGACCTCCATTGTTTCAGTTTTTCCAGAGTGCTCTGAGTTTTCTGTAACTCGTCTTTTTCTGTCTGCAGTATTTAGCTCCCGAGGTGCTGCACAAGCAGCCATATGACAGGACAGTAGACTGGTGGTGTTTAGGAGCTGTTCTCTATGAGATGCTCTATGGCCTGGTGAGTAATATTCATGTTGCATCTTTTTAAGATACACTTCACCCTCAGTATGCTCTTTAAATTTCACAAATACACAGTATCCTTTATAAATAGAAAGTTAATCATCCTATTTTTATCTCATTTGTTTGTGCTTGAATTAAAATGATACAATTGGTTTTTGTCACATGTTGCCAAGATGCTAATCAATTCTTTTTGGCCTTCCCCAGCCTCCATTCTACAGCCGTAATACAGCAGAAATGTACGACAACATCCTGAACAAACCGCTGCAGCTGAAGCCCAACATTTCCAATGCAGCCAGACACCTGCTGGAGGGGCTGCTGCAGAAGGATCGGACCAAGAGGCTGGGCTGCACAGATGACTTTGTAAGTGTTTGATTATGTGATTCTATGCGTGTACCTTTATGGTTTATTCATATTTTATGTGTGTTAAATTACATAATTTAATTATTTGTGTCTCTTTTTAGATTGAAATTAAGAACCACATATTCTTCTCCCCCATCAACTGGGATGATCTCAATGCCAAGAAGATAACCCCTCCCTTCAACCCCAACGTAGTACGTTTCTTTTTAATAGTTCAATAAGTGCTGATTATGCCAGATATATGAGTTTCTACAGTAAAATAGAAAAAGTTCCCACACTTGCTCTCTTGTTTCAGTCACATAACTTGATCAATTATGGCTAGGTATTCTATAGCCTGACTGATCCCTAACTTTTCCTCCTCTCTGCTTCCATTTCTCCTCCCCTCAGACGGGACCCAACGACCTGCGGCATTTTGATCCAGAGTTCACAGATGAGCCAGTGCCCAGCTCCATTGGCTGTTCCCCAGACAGTGCACTTGTCACAGCCAGCATCAAAGAGGCTGCTGAGGCCTTCGTGGGCTTCTCCTATGCCCCATCAATGGACTCTTACCTATAGGGTTTAAACACAGGCACTTAATGGACACCAATTTAGACTTACAGGACATGAACTACAGCATGTCCATGAACTTGCATCTTGACCTCACGCTACATTTCCCAATCGGGATGATGGATATTTCCAAACCAAACCCCTGCAACAACTCTGCATCATACACGTGAACTTGCCATAATCTCTCCAGCTCCTGAATGCACTGAAGAAGCCTTGCAACAAGAGGACATCTGCCATAAAAGGACTCATAGGGTTTGTAATCCACCATCTTACCCTGATCTACCAACGCACAAATTCTTCAGGGGTCACAAACCAAGATCGCTCATCAGACTTCAGTAATCAATCTTTAACCTGATAGTGGAGGTCCTTTGCACATAGCTCAGGCAGCTCTAAAGCACCCATTGACCCCGAAGCCACAACTGACAAGCACACACACACACACACACATACACATGCCAACTTCCACCTTTTCTCAAAAGAGGAAGGCTGGACTGTACTGTACCAGCCCCAAAAAGGATCTTCATCTATGTAGCAAACATTTTCACCCTTCTGAGACTCTGTCTACCATCTATGAGGAACCACCTGCTGAGTCTGAATGAGTACCTTAGAGATGACATTAATTTTGGTGCTTTAGTTTCTTCTCATTTTCTTTTTCTGTTTAAAAAGGGAGCCATTTGAAGCTGAATGTTACAGAGGGGGACATTTTATTTCTCTCAAAGGTGCCTTTATTTTTTTTTCTCTCCATCATAACACACATTTTTGGGGTTTGTCTGTGGGAACCTCAGTGTTACTGTTTCACCTGCTACACACCTGACTGCAGGTTTGGGGGAGCTGTTTTTGTTACCACCAGAGGGGAACGATGTAGCACTAAGTTGATGCACCTATTCTATCTTTAACAAGCGAGACGCAGGAACTCAAACGATGTTTCATTATCTTCATTTGCACATAAAACAATAATAGTAATGCTGAGAGAGAGAGAGAAAAAGAGCGCACTGCTGCTAGGTGAGGACGACTGATGTGTTCAGAGGTGTTCGTGTAGTTGTGCTTGCCAACTGCGTCCCCCTCATGGTCTTCCATTTGTCCCACAATAATGTAATGGCAGCCTGCAGACAGGCTGGCAGCATAGATACTGAACATTCCATTTTAATATTGCTGTAATGTAGTTTGATGGTATTTAAGTTTGTTTGTATATTTGGAGTTATGTGTACTAATTTTAATTATGTTGAACAAAAAAAAAAACTAAAGGTATGCTTAAGTATGTATATGTAACAATTCATGTTAAATGTACTGTAAATTGTAAAATTGTTTAAGATTTATGTGACCATTTTTGGTTTGCAATAAAAGCTTAACTTTATTACACCTTACAAACTGGCTCTGAATTCAGTCATTATTTGTGCCCCTTATACCACCACTTTGACTTTGGGAGGAAGCCTGTGTACCTGGAGAAAACCCACTCAGACATCAGGAGAGCGTACAAACTCCACATAGAAAAAAAAAAAAAAACCTAGTTGGCCATGAGTTGGAACCCAGAGCCCTCTGGCTTGAACTAATCACTTACCCACAGTGCCATCCGCCGGTTTCTAATCACTGATCTACTGACTGCATTTACATACAATGGCTTCCTGCCTTTCCTCTGGTCTGAAATATGCTGATGATTTCTTAAGTACTCTTGTGTCGACACTGTCAGTGAATACCTAACTGTTTTTGCTGTAAATTAACATTAAAGTATTGTCTCATAGTTAGAGAGTAATCTAAAAAATTTTTAAAAATGAAGATCAAATGTTAAACATTTACAAGCCTTCGTTGGAAGGGACTTGACCTTCCGACCAATGACAAATATCCCACATTAGTGTAAGATAGACTTTGACTATAGTCTATGTGCCAGCAGCCTTTGGTAATAGTGACTGTTACACGCAAGTGGGTGTGTTTGTGTGGGTGTGTGTGGGTGTGTGTATACAGATCACTGATTTTGTTTGCAAAATCAAAGCTCTATATGAATTTAATTATATAGGAATAATATAAATGCTTTGATCAATAAGAATGTAGGAGGATTGTGTATTGACCAGGGAGAAGGTCCTTTCACTGGAGTTCATGGTTGTGTCCATGGTTAATAGTGTTTATGAGGAAGCCAATGAATGTCTACCAGATCCAGGGGGTTATTTTGTAGGTGACCTCTGACCTTAAAAGGTTAGAGGTCAGGTGTCCAAGGGGAAAGTGAGGAAATAGAATTCACCCACAAAGATTTTCATTACAAATGGACTGTTAGGAAGGTGTATTTAACATCTAATACATTGATCTAAATAAATAAATCTGAAGATCAGGCAGAAGGAAGTGTAATATTCACCCATGTTTGTTTTCTCTTGTGTTTGAATCAGAAACTGTGGTTACAGGCCCATGCTTGTAATTTAAGCGGTATTGCAGAGAATCTGTGATTTTTTTTTTTTCACAAACTGTCAAATATCTGCATTTGTTGAAAATAATCTGTTGTTTTTCCCCGTTGTTTTCTCTTTGTTCCAGTTTTTCTACAGCCTACAGAGAGAGAACCACTTCCTCGAGCCCAGAGCCAGGTTCTACGCAGCAGAGATCGCAAGCGCCCTGAGATACCTCCATTCCCTCAACATTGTCTACAGAGACCTGAAGCCAGAAAACATCCTGTTGGACTCCCAGGGACACATCATCCTCACAGATTTTGGCCTGTGCAAGGAGAGCCACGTCAACCTTCTGCAGTAAGCCAGAGGTAAGGATGAAATCTCCAGGAATTCAGACCTCCATTGTTTCAGTTTTTCCAGAGTGCTCTGAGTTTTCTGTAATGTATCTCATCTTTTTCTGTCTGCAGTATTTAGCTCCCGAGGTGCTGCACAAGCAGAGATGCTCTATGGCTCTGTTCCTGTTTGGGGAAGCACATGAATCTTTACTTCCAGACCTCAAAAACACTTGCAAGTATACCACTGCAAACAGACCCACCATGACTGCTACACTACATGTTGTAGTGTTACAGAAGTTCCACATGATGGCACTGTTTACTTTCCATTCATGATCCTGTGTGCTCACTAGAGTATCTCTGAATCCTGGACTTTTCAGGACAAAGGGATTTAAGCCTAGAAGTGTGAGGTTTTAGCTGTATTGTAGTGTTACTTAATGCTTATCTTGTTAGTAATTCTTTACTGCAGCCTCTGGTTTTGTGGAAGTTAGATCACATAGCATATGACTACATAAGTTAGGGCAAAGTGTGAATGTAATTGAATTAAAATGTCAGATTCTTGGTGTGTGGGGAGTATTTTATTGATCATACATGAAGCTGTGTAGTTGCAAATTGTCCATGTGTCTTATTATTGTAATCAGAGGATCTGATTCTAATGCAAGTGCACAATCATGTTTAATTACTCTCCCACTTCCTTACCATCCTACCATTTACTATTTACTTACATATACTGTAATTTCCTTGAGGATATATATGCAGATTCATCATGGGCAAAAACCACATCCATCTTTTCTCCATAACCCAACACTTAAACCTCCCACTTCTTAAGTAACATGGTAGTTTTCCTGAGTTTTATTTGCTCTTCAGTTGGGGTTTATGTGAGAGAAAAGAGTGTTTGTTAGTTAATGAAATTCCTTGTGCATGTAACTGGACTGTTTGCAGATGCAAAAAATGTATGTGCTCATGTATCTTACAGGGATGTATGAGTGAGTTACTGTTACTGTTTCTTCTGTGTTTCACTGCATTATACCCACTTCAGACATAGTTGTATGGGCAGCACATAAGCACAAATAGTGGTGCAATTTTCACATACTTTTCCTGAATCTTTCCATTTTGTGGTACTTCATACTAAGGCTATATTCCAATAGATATTGATGGAAGGTATTCGACTTTTTACTCTACTATATTAATCTAAGATAGTTGCTTCACAGATTTTACTGTACTCCACATAGAAAACTATGGTAAACTATGATACATAATGGGTATGTAACATTCAATGACAGTACTCACACTTCAGTTATGTTTTGAGTACAGGACTTATTCTTGTAATGGAGTCTTTTTGCACTATGATAGCTTCCTGCTTTACTTAAAGGATCTGAAAGCTTATTCCATAACTGTGCGCTTCAAACCATAACAAACCTACTGTTTAAATTGTTTTTATTTGCAAAAACTAACTGAATGCAAGTTAGACCTTTAGATTATCAACAGGTGTGTATACTGATTAATTGTTTCTGGCTAATAGATAGAAGACTAAATTGTTGTTTTTCATCCTAGCAGTGCAATTACACATAGTTTGTCACAATAGGCACTTATTCATTAGTAACCCAAAACCCTTTGAAGCCCAAAATGAAACAGGTAATTTGTGTCATGTGTTTGTGTCTTTGAAAAGAAACTGAGCGAGCTGTGAGGAATATTAGCTGAAACAGTAAAGTCTAGTCTGCAACAAGTCACCCAGTTATTTTGGTTACTGAATGATTTCATAACAACTCTCCACCCCACCCCACTCCCCCCACTCTCTCACACAACACACATACACCCACTCACACACACAAACACACCTTAGGTAAACTTAAATGAGGATCAAATCACAAGTTTAAAAGAGGTTAAACTTCCTATAGGCCATGTCAGAATATCTAAATACATCTCCGGCCAAGCACAGGGTGTTACAGGCACATCCGGCTACATTCCGCCATCTGTGCCAGTAGGGCTCGGGTGTGACAACGCGGTCCTGCAGCATTCCTAGAAACCTGATGGGAGCAGAGCAAAACAGCATGTGGCCACCCCGTTTGTTTGCACATGCAGTATGAGTGAAACAGCATTATTGATACAGTTGTAGCTCAGTGCTTGATGACTTTGTACCGCTGACTAAAGTAAACATACGTTCATGATCCAATGTAATTTCAGCTGGAAACTATTAAAACAGCACAGACAGAGATAAACTTATCAATGAACTACATTTATTATATTGGCTTCATCTGATAGACAGGACCAAAAGAAAATTAAAGCCGAGCCGAGGCTTCCTATTGGTCGTTTGGGGCAGACGTGGGCGGGGCTAAAGCAGCGCCTCACCAAAACAAGTTGAATGTGTGCGGCAACACGAGAGAGCAGAGAGCAAAGGGAAAGAGTCAGGCCGAGCCGAGGAGAAACTCAATGGAGCGACAAACACGACTCTGAACTAACAGCTGAAACAACGCTGGGGCGTCAGGTAGGAGCCTTGTCTCTCTCAGCCACACTTAATACAACTTTTACACTTGTTTACTGAGACCTGTATGGAGCGAAACCCTCTTCGTTTGCATTTAAATAGCGGATAAACTTGTACTTGAAGTTACACAAAGCTGTTAGCTTTGGCTTTTGCTAAGTGGACGCTGTGTTTCTTGGGGGTCTGTTGTTTGTGGCCTTCACAAAATGACATTACGACATATTAGCTTCGTCCCGGGGTCTGCGGGGGGTCAGAAAACAACCGAAGGGGCTCGAAGTAGGAAGTTGTCCCACCTTGTGGTCTCAGTGTACACATATAAAATGTTTTTGCAGGTGTAAGAAAGTGCAGTAATAGTGACAGTGGTGTCCACATGCAGCAAAATAAAACACAAGAGAGGTTAAAAGCCATCGCTGTCTAGAAACCGAGAGCATTGGAGCTATAGAAACTACAGCACAGTCTTGGGAAGTACTTAGAAATTCACTCAACTCTTCACTGTGAGCTTCACAGAGCTGCTATTGATCACAGGGCTTTTCAATGAAAGCCTGCATGTCTCCAGGGCCCCCAAAGTTTAAGCCTGGCGACCGAGAAAAAAAATATATATAAAAAGGACATGGAGGGGGAATTATTTACCTTTAACCTCTTCCCTGCATCATGATTGATTTATATTGTAGCTTGGGATAAAGTGAAAAGATGCCTGGACTCTGTGGTGTGGTAGGTATGGTTACTCTGAAGCTGCTTTATGGGAATGATTTTCTGAGCAGCATAGTGTTCCCAGTATTTGTACCATGCACATGTACTGAAACGTCTTCAGTTTCATTCATGGGAACGACAGGGTTTGTCATCTCAGTACAGTTTTAGTAGGTTGTCATGTACTAAGAGCTGGCATCCAGTATGTGGTAAGTCTGTTGACTTGTTTTCAATCAAATTTAAAAGTATATACACTCACTTTTTTTTTTACCCACTCCACTCTGAAGAACTGGAAAGTTTTCTTTTTGAACAATGACCCTATATCTATCAACACAAAGTTCAGGACTGATGTGATAACATTTCAGTGTCTGTGCAGAATAAATAGGGTTCTAAATGTTTGCATGGCTATTTTACAGAATGAGTGAAGCTTCTTTATTTTAATGTACTTCTTTGTGTCTGTTTTACCTACAGTAGGCCCATTGTTAGACGTTGTTGATTATGGACCCCAACAGCAAGACCAAGACGATGTCCTCTTACCTCCCGTCCAACTCTGCTTCTGAGACCCAGAAACTAGCCCCACCCAGAGACCCAGGTACACCAGTAACATTTTTTATTATCTGATAGTAATGCCTTTTTATTTGATGTGAGTATAGGTTTGAGTCATAGGTGTGACAGTGTGTTTAGAGCTCTTTACTGAAAAATATCATTTCTTAAATAAACACTTGGGTGAGTTATCTGGCAAACTTACTAACACTGTTTACAAATCTGGAACGTGGACTGATTTTAAAAGTTCTTCTCTGGATTGTGATCAGCTAAGTTATCCAGATACCTTAGTAAACTTGCTTCTTGGAACTTCAGTATGAAAACAGTGATCATTCAGCTAAAACAAAAAAACAGTTTGCTGCATGTGCAACTTCTTTCACATCAGCTGTTTCTCAATCTCTGTAAATGATGAAGCTAAAAGTTGTTTATGACTGTTTTTATGCAGGCATGCTGGTCATTCTGACCTTGGTTGCATAATGTCTCTTTTTCTTGATGCCAATTATGAGGATTTCAATAAATTGGCCTCTCCTGTATGGCATAATACAATTTCAACTCTCCTGTCTCTTAAAAATGTGGAACTTTTTGCACATTTTTGACTTGTGCCGCAGCAAGATACCAACAGAAAAACAGTTTTGCAAAATTGTACTTGTTCTTGTGTACTTGTGTGTTACTACCAGATTTGTGCTTGACTGGGATGCTTTAAAAATTGCAAATAGGATGGGAAACACTCTGGTTTCTGTGCACTCGCTCTGCTTTAAATGCTCTTTAGTGATACTGAAATTAGGACACCTGGCAAGTTGTGGCAGGCTGAACAATATTTCCAAGTTTTAAGTCTTCCAGCCATGAATGTAGCAAACGTATTGGTGTATTTAAGACAAGCCAATCTCTGGTTGTAAATACTGTATGGATTAAAACAATTAGAGATCTACAGAATATGTTAAAAATGTTGTTATACAGATGTCTCAATTAATGGCTGCGAATCAGTGCAGTTACTGTTACCTTACACATAGAATAATTGTTTTTTATCAGTTAATCGGTTTATCAGTTTTATCAGTGAACTAAAACAATGGAAAAAGCCTGATTAAAAAAAAAAATGGGTCAACCAGTTTACATATTAGTTTGTGTTACAGTGAGATAGTTTCAAAGTTAGAATACACTTTTGTTACTGACAAAATAGAAGCTTAACAAAATATCTAAAATATAAATATTTTAAATGCTTTAAAAAAATTTACATGGACTTATTATACGTAAGTACTGTTTAACACTTTAAAAAGTATATAATCCCATAATTAGATAATGTTGCTTATGCAAAAGGAATGAGAGAAAGAGAGAGTGCATTACAACACTCTTAGAGAAATTGCATTTTCGGACCCTGCAGTTTGCAGCTGTGTCTCTGTTTTTCTTGCTTGTTGTTCCACGATTCAGTTAAAAAGAAAAAAAAAAAAAACAAGAGCAAATGTCTTACTGGCATGATTCCCAGGACAACTGTAATTAAAACACTGGCATTTAAATTAATAACCTATTATTAAAAAACAAACTCTTAGCAGGTTTAACTAACAGCAGTCATTCAAGTGCAGTGCCTTTTATTCAGAGCAGTTTTATGAAAAATGCATGTGAAAGTCAACACCAGTAAACACAATAATGGTAACATTTTGATGCTTGTGTCAATATCAGAAATTTGTGAATATTACATAATTTTTGGATTCATAGCTGATCATATCTGTGTCCATGTGCTGAGTTAATCTGATTTCTATTTGTTCCCTCCGTCTGTCCCTAATGTCTGTTCACAGTCCATGCAAGACAAGCATGTAGTCTTAGACCTCTCTCACATGCAGTATGTGCACACACATATTTGCTTACAAGATTGCTCTGCATTCTTCCTGTGAACTTCCACCCTCTAATTCCACACAGTCAGCAATGTTAAGGTGACCTACAGTGACCTAATGGTTGGGGGAAGCTTATAGGAGGAAAACCTGGAGTCCTGCCAAAAGTTATGAAACTCAATTCTTCGACCATTTATTGATGCTGTCTGGCCTTTTACCTTTCCGTCCTCTGACATCATTCTGTCAGTGGCAGTTAACAAATCTTCCAGTCACTTCAATCACTTTTTACATTTCTTTTTTTTTCCATTCATCCATCAATCTTCTTCCACTTATCGGGGCCGGATCGCGGGGCAGTAGCCTAAACAGGGATACTCAGACTTCCTTTTCCCCGGACACTTCCTCCAGCTCTTCAGAGGGGACACCGAGGCGTTCCCAGTCCAGCCGAGAGACATAGTCCCTCCAGCGTGTCCTGGGTCTTCCCCGGGGCCTCCTCCTGGTGGGACATGCCCGGATCACCTCACCAGGGAGGCGCCCAGGAGGCATCCGGAACAGATGCCCCAGCCACCTCAGCTGGCTCCTCTCGATGTGGAGGAGCAGCGGCTCTACTCCGAGCTCCCCCCGGGTGACCGAGCTCCTCACCCTATCTCTAAGGGAGCGCCCGGCCACCCTGCTCATTTCAGCCTCTTGTAAACTGAGACCTTGTCCTTTCGGTCATGACCCAAAGCTCATGACCATAGGTCCGTTGTTGTACACCGACCGCATTACTGCAGCCGATGCCCCGATCCGTCTGTCAATCTCTCGTTCAGTCCTTCCCTCACTCGTGAACAAGATCCCAAGATACGTAAACTCCTCCACCTGAGGCAGGATCTCTCCCCTGGCCTGGAGATGGCAAACCACCTTTTTCCGGTTGAGAACCATGGCCTTGGACTTGGAGGTGCTGATTCTCATCCCATCCGCTTCACACTAGGTTGCAAACCGCCCCAACGCACGCTGGAGGTCCTGGCTCGATGGATCCAACAGAACAACGTCATCTGCAAAAAGCAGAGATGAAATCCTGTGGTCCCCGAACTGGACTCCCTCCGGCCCCCGGCTGCGCCTATAAATTCTGTCCATAAAAATAATGAACAGAACCGGTGACAAAGCACAGCCCTGCCGGAGTCCAGCGTGTACCGGGAACAGGAACAGGTCTAACTTACTGCCGGCAATGCGAACCAAGCTTGGTTCCTTTTTTCCCCCATCAAAAAAAAAAAAAAAATTGCTAAAAGGAAATACTCCAATCGGGCAATAAAGACAGATATAAAGAAGGATAAGAAAAAATTAAAAGTGTACCTTCAATCGGATCACTTGAGGTTAATACAACACAAAATATAAAAAATGTCTTGGGCTCCAGATACTGTGTTAGGAATGGAACAGCACTTTGTCAAATTTTGTATAATTTAAATTTTAAGTTTTAATAGACACCTTAAGTTGCACACATTCAGAATATAATTAGAGGTTGTGTGTTGTTAAAATTTAAAAGTTAAGTATATCCCCTGTCTCCGTTTCTGTCCCTTTCTCCAGGCTGCAGCTGGCTTGTGGTGGTAGCAGCTGTAGTGGCGTCTCTGAGTGGCATGATGCTGGGATATGAACTTGGCCTCACCTCTGGGATTCTGCTGCAGCTGCGTGGCATCCTCTCCCTCTCCTGCCAGGAACAGGAACTGCTGGTCAGCTCCCACCTGTTTGGTGCTCTCCTCATCTGCCTGGCTGGAGGTCCCATTCTGGATCGCTATGGCCGCCGCTGCTCTTTGCTCCTGAGCGCTGCCGTGGTGGTTGGAGGCACCGTTGTGCTCATCGCTGTCACCTCACTTGTTGCACTGACACTAGGCCGGGTGTTAGTTGGTATGGGAACAGCGTTGTCAGGGACAGCAGCATGTCTGTACATTGCAGAGATCTCTCCGAGGGCGAGGAGGGGTCTGCTGGTGACTCTATACGAGCTGATGTTAGTTGTTGGTGTAATGCTGGGGTTCAGCTGTAGTTATGCCTTTGCTACTCTGCCTCATGGCTGGGTGTATACATTTGGACTAGTCATCCTGCCAGTGCTGCTACAAATAGGTGCACTTGTGTTCCTCCCACCCAGTCCACGCTTCCTGGTTGCTCAGGGTAAAGTGGAGGAGGCCAAGATAGTGCTGGCCAGACTGAGAGGTGGGGCTGAGGAGCATGTGGAAGTGGAGCTCAGGGACATCCAGGCTGGACTAAAAGAAGAATCGGAGCATAGTTTCTGGGAGTTGTTCAGTGCTAAGGCCAACCTGCGTTCACGGCTGCTAACAGGTGTAACTTTAGTCTTCCTCCAGCAGGCTACTGGACAGCCGAATATCCTTTCTTATGCTTCACCACTTCTCCGCAGCGTAGGCTTCAACAGCGATGCTGCAGCAACCTTGGCATCCACGGGGTTTGGAGTGGTCAAAGTAGTAGGCACCATCCCAGCTGTGTTGCTGGTTGACCGTGTGGGATCTAAGAGCTTCTTGTGTGTGGGTGCTGTTGCAATGGGAATGTCACTAGCTGTACTTGGTACGTTGACACTGCAAAGCCAAACTCACCTCACCAGCCTGTGTAAAAGTCAAACTATACAAAACCACACATATATGCCATTGGATTTAAACAGAACTGCAACAGACTTGGACAGTGACATTTTTTCTAGTCACCTTCCCAGCCAGTGGAACGGTGAGGAGGCACAGAGGACTAACAGAGGGCATAATGACACTGAGGGGTCTGGAGGAGGGAGGACTCATGTAGAAGTCTCTTCCTCACTGAAGTGGGCATCACTGATCACCTTGCTGGTGTATATCGCAGCCTTCTCCATCAGCCTTGGACCAAGTAAGCACCTCTTCATTTTTTTTATTCAACCACTCCCTTTAGACACACACACACAAATTAAAATGAACCACCAATAGGTGGTGTGCTTTGACATCCTCAGGCCATTTACCTTCATAACCTTTCTAACAGTTGTCAGTATGCTCATCATTTGAGTGTCATATCTCTGCATTTTGTTAAACTTGTATTACCAGTTATTAACCTAGAGGGAAGTGTCAGTATCCCCAGTACACAGTGGCTTCAGAAAACTTTTAAACTTTTTGCAGTTTACAGTATTGTAAATTTAGTTTTGAAATGGATATTGGCATTTTTGCCTATTAATCTACAATTGATAACCTATGGTGACAAAAATATGTTTTTAAATTAAGAAAAATTAAAACAGAATACACAAAACAATTTGGATTGCTGCAGCAAAGGGTCTGTATACTTTGAGAGTATATAGTATACTCTTTATGTTTTTAGATAATTTGCAAAAAAAATTAAAAACACAACTGTAGACTAAAATTAGTTTTATCTTCTTAAAAAGGAAATCCAGAACACAGTAAAGTATTCAGAGAATCAAAAGGTCTGAAACCACTGTAGAACCTATGATCCATATGCACTTATGCACTAGTATGTTTGTCTGCTGTGATTGGTTCTAATGGCTTTAATAACAGGGGCTATGGTACAATAACTAAGCTTGGGTAAAGTATAGATTAAAAACTGTCCCTTTCCCCCAGATAATGTAGTGTGGACCTTAACCTTCAGACCTTTCTTATAACTCCCTACACAAAAATGTTAAATAGCAAAACTGAACAAACCTCTTATGGATTGTATCCTATCTTCTTATCTGTCACCTTTAACTTTTTTGTATATGTGTGTCGTTGCCCTTTGTAGTGGTGTATGTGGTTATCAGTGAGATCTTTCCAACGGGAGTCCGAGGCAGAGCTGCGTGTGTGGTGTCAGCGGTCAACTGGGCCACTAACTTGCTCATCTCCATGACCTTCCTCACAATTACAGGTTTGTGTTTTTACTGGTTGTAATTTCAATATAGGTTCAAGGCAGATGTGGTAAACATTTTAAGCCTTTCACAGGTGCATTTCCTTTATCTCTTGCCCATGACTGGATCTCCTGTATGTTAATGTTTGTGACAACAACCAGCTAACTCTGACCTGCTACTGGTCAGTCAGACTAGAGGTAGATGATTAATCAGCTGACTAGTTAATTGGACCATTCTTTGCTATTTTTAAAATAATCAGCATCAGCCAAAGGCTACGCATATTAAGCCGATTACCAAGCAGACATGTCTACGGGCAGCTCAGTGCTGTTGTTGTGGCACCTGTCTGGCTCTGCCCCTTGTTGATCACATTACTGATCACATTACTGATCTAGCCAAAAAAGATCAGCATCATATATTGGCCACCAGCTGCCCTGATTTCTAAAGATCAGTGTCAGCCATAGAAAAAACCGTCCACCTCATAGTAGAGTCAATGTAACGAAGCATATAGGTTATAGCAAGCACAACAGCTTTGTAAACTTTGCAGCTACACGCAAACATTTGCTGACATGTATTTCCTTGTTGCTGTTTTTCTAGAAAAGATTGGTGTTCCCAATGTGATGTTCCTCTACTCTGCCATGAGCTGTGTTCTTCTGGTGTTTGTCATTATCTATGTCCCTGAGACCAAAGGTCGCACTCTGGAGGAGATTTCAAAAGAACTCGCAAAGAAGTAAGTGGCTGCTCACACGTAGCCTTAATGTTTTCAGTTAATCTAATAAACTGCTGTGTGAAATAGACTCTTTCTTTATCTTTACCAGGAATCATTTTGAGGTGAGGCTCTTCAGGCAGGTTCAGCCTCAGGAGAGCCTGATCAGCAGCACATCTACTGAGGTCCCAGCAAAAAACTGACTGTTTTAACAGACCATACCTGTACACCTCATCTGCTGGAAGACCAGGGGGAGAGGATCAAGATAAGACATAATGGAAGTACTGTTAAACATTTGTGGTACAACTCACATTTTCATCCTCATCTGTACCAGCTGATTCTGAAACTCACCTAAACCTCTTTAGATACATACAGTAGCATATATACAGTGAAGAAAACCTCATAGGCTATGGAAATGACACAAAATAATAATTTAAAAAAAAAAAGAATTTGGTAAATTTGCTTATTTGAGGATAGCTCAGGGTTCACTCTTGCTTTAAAAAAACAGGTACAGAACTCAGAATAAATGCAAGTTTGCTGTACTAGAAAATCAAACGGTAATGGCCTCAAATGGCAGTATACTGTAATTAACACTTTGATTCTTTGCTAGATTTCAAATCAAGCCCTATAACCATTCTCCTTGGTGCATTTTTGTACAGGTTCATTTTAATATGCTTTACAAATGACAAGCAGGTGACATGGAAAATGCAAAGAGAAAACATATTTATGTGCTGCTCCCTGTCATATGTAATGTAATAACACTAATATGGCTCAAATCAACCATAATATTTATGTTGGAGTGCATTCTGTAGCCTACATGATGACAGAAATATGAATGAAGATCACAGAAGTCTTAGGTTAGAAACCTGTGCACCCCCATTTGTATTTTATGGGAACAAGCAATCCAGATAATCGTTATTCAGTTACCCCCACTGCATATGGCTGGCTGCTGAAAGAAATTAAACTCATTAGATCCAGCAATAATAGTGAGGGGATCGATCAGACTGTTATGCAAAAGTGATGAACGAGTATTTTTACATGTTAGTGATAACAGGTAGGTAGTTAATTAAGAAGTGGAATTTTAGTTTTAAAATCATGACTTGTATGTACCTGTTCACAATTATATTTGCACATTTTAATCTATACTTTGATACTTAGCCTTATGTGTTTTCATATTTTTTTTTCAGATTGGCACATACAACCCATAATAACCATCAGAAAAAACAAAAAGGCTGATGAAAAAGGTTTTGGCCTGTTTTACCATGGACCTTTATTTTTATCGAAAATACAAAATTATGAACAAGTGTCACAAATCTTAGGTTGACATTGTTTCAGAAAGTTTATCCCACATACTTCAAATAACATGTCAACATCTTTCCCATCAGAGACATTTATTATATACATACGTTACCTCTATGGATGTAAGACATGGTTCGACTGTCAGCATTCAGATTACGACTAGAATTGTGCTTTCCATTTAAAAAAAAACCACTCCCTCTTACTGTTATTTAAGAATTCTCTGAAAAGTTTGTTTTTCAGATAATCACTTGAATATAGGACATTATTTAAATATACCTTGTTCGAACACTGTTAAGTTTTATGTTGGTTTTAAAACTCAATCATGACAATACTAACTGCTATATAATTCTGTATGACTTAACGGGGTGGATGCCTTTGTCAGAGTTTTACACCTAAACATCAGAATTCTTTGAGTTTCTGTTACTTTGTTCTAATTTACAAGACCAAGGTTGGGCAGTGTTTTAATAGCTTGTTATTTTAAATACCTCCACCCACTAGAAAGTTAATTTTTGAATATTTTGGATCTTGCTTCACTGGCAATACTGCCTAAGAGACTTTTAGTTCTGTTAAGTGAAAGCAAACATCTGAAAAATAAAACACTCTTAACCCATCAAACGTATGTATATTCTGTATATTCTCCAAAAGACTGTTAAATATCTGCACCCTGTATTTGAAACTATTAGGACACAACAAAAATGACATCACAGAATACATTGTGCATTCTGATCCAATGTTGCAAAACTAGAACAAATTTATATTGAACTGACAAATTAACAAAATTAAGAAAATGTGAGAAAGCAATTACAATCAAAACTTCACTCAAACATGTGGATCTGCATAAATACCTATTACTTTTTGTGAATGTGTAATGGCCCTGTTTGGTTCTGTTCCCCAGTCTAGTTTGACAGCTTTAGGTTAAAATATTAATATAGTGGATACCATGTATTTGTGGTAACACCTGAACAAATGAGCTTTGGACGGAAATTCTTACAGAAAAAGTGAAATATGGGATTAAAGGTGAGGATTTTCATCGTTTGTATACTGACTTTTCAAATAGTCACCACTGTTAAACATTAGATTCTTTAGGTTATTAAAAACTGGTCTTTCTGACTACATGCATAAACATCCAGAATGAATACAGAGGAGTAGGAGCAGTTTCTGCCGAAGGGCATGAAGTTCGGAAGACATTTGCATGTTCAGGCTGAACCACAATCAACAGTGTTTTGAACACTTATGACGCCAACTGTTTTTTTTTTGTTTTTTTTTTTTGTAATTTTTAAAATTCTGGGTGGTAGCTACTCTTGATTATGTTAAAGATTCATGGTTGTTACCATGTAGTGATAAAAAATTAAACATCAATCCAAAGATCAGGTACTCATCAGTCTTGCCTTGTCTTTCATTGGTTTCTTCTGTCTTCTGTAAGGTATTTTTCCGTTATTTGCAAAGGGGTTTCTGACACTCGAACAATAGTGGGTAGACCTGCTCTACAGCTGTGGCCACATTCTGCACATTTGGTCCTAAATTATCAGGTAGGGGAGTTGGGGTGGAAAAGAGCATAAAAACAAGTTTAGAGTACAATAAAAAGGCAGAAAAAAAATAACACATATAGACAGACGGAAACATGGCAGGTCAGGACAGTAAGATTTGTCAAAATCTTAACAACAAATGTCTGAGTTTCGATCAAGTTTATTCTAATACATGACACACACAAGATATAAACAATTATTAGTTAACTATTAATTATTACTTATTTCCTGAGTTAGAATTCTTGAGGAATTGGGTTATTTACAACCAGCTTTCCTGGTATGAAGGTACATTATGACAACATGACCTCAATCCCCTTAAATTGTTTTCTCCTCTAGCAGGGTAAAAAAAAGGTCAATGTGTCTGTGTGTATAAATACCTGTAACAGTGAGGCTGCCAGTAGAGAAAACCTGTATTGTAGCCTTGAGATTTTTGATCCTGTATGTGGCAGCAGGATGGAGTTCTGGTTCATAACTGATAAACACAAACACACGGTTAAGTACACCAACCTACACATGTATTTAAGATGAAACGCATATGGTACACAGCTATACAGCAAACTGTTTTCCATGTGTTGTCATACATAAAAACTAAATCGCAGACCAACTACACCAAAATGCATCTTTTGCCTGCTTGCTTCACAGTAGCATGCTAATGAGTGCTCCCACCACTAGAGGTCATCCCGTATTAGCAAATATTAAGACAGCAAGTAAAATAAGTAAGATTTTACACAAGGCTATTCACTTCATGATACATGTATTGAGTTGTCTGAAACAGTATCATAAAGACAATTACAAGTAATTATGACTGATATATATTTGTTCCCTTGGAAGAAATTGGAGCACAGTTTATGATCTAAAACTACTGAACCAAAGTAAGCATCAAAAAGGATGGAAGGGTGTAATATCTGAGGGGTATGATTACAGGAGGAAGCACAATCAGGCCAATAAATTATTTCTAAAGACTTCTTAACTCAGACAGTTTGGCATGCTGATGATTCTAATTAGGGTGGTGATAGTAGTAGTGATGTACAGTACTGCATTACCTGGCAATGGGCCGGTTGTTCTTAGTAAAGTCTATGAGGTGGATTGCAAAGGGCATGGAGCACACTGCCAGCACATTCACAACCCTGAAGGCTGAAAACCTCACCTGAACAGACAACACACACATATATTTATACATGTATTCTTGTTAGGTCTCAAAATAAAGGTGCCTTCTTTAAAACTTGGTTTTATGTCATTATTGCCGTTTAACTTTATTTTACCTTGCAGATTTATTATATTGCAGGTTCAATCTGCAGTGTGACCTGGTTGCATGCTGCTGTTTTGATTACAAAAACGATGTGAGCTGACTGAAGCAAATGAAAAGTCAAATGACATCTAGTCAAGTACATGGTCCAACAACGCAAAGAGGGTTTTTTTGTTTATCAAATACCTGGTTTAAGGCCTGTGCTTTACTGGCATTTGTTGACCGTCTTCTAAAGCTCTTTCAAATGCAGTTCATGGCCAAAATCTTTGTATTTCCATGCAAGACTTTGCCATCAAATAGTCAACCAGGAATACAGTACTTCAGCAGATATGAACTGTGTATCTACATTGAAATTGGATCTAGTTATCAGGATATTCCTGTTTCTGTTTCAAAGACACACATTACAACAACAGCTGTGTTATTATTCTCACCTTAAAGCCCAGTTTCTGCAAACAGCGTGCTAACCTGCGGGCACCCAGCTTTGCCTCATCCTCACTGAACAGTAGAGAAGAGCATGAGTGAGACTGGTGTTACACAGAAAAATAATATAGTTTGGCATTCAATAGGCAAACAGAAAACTAGCAACATTACATTGTGTCAAGGCAGCAATAACTAAAGTCCTGTTGTAGCCTATTTGCCATAAATGTAAATTACCAGCTGATGTCTGCACTGTGTCTGTGACAGGTAAGAGGAATACCATTGCATTACTGGTGTTTAATGGAGGATCTTGCTCAAACATTCAGTTAAAACAAATATTACTGCACCAACAATGAAGAAGTAAGACAGCCAAGGTTATTAACAACCAATGGTTCTCTAGTCAAAAAAAAATTAACTGGACCTTTGGCAACCACAGCCTCTATTTATTGTTGTAGTTGTTTTTGTCTGTATTTTAGTTAGTGTACATGTGTCTACCTTGTTGCTCCAGTGCAGATAATTTTCCCTGAGGACCAGATTGAGGCTGTTATCTTGGGTTTTCGAAGCTTCATCAGAACTTTCTGAAAACAAAAAAAAGGTCAAAATTTTAACACTGCAAACCTGGTGCATTTTCTATTCTAAGGGGAGCACAAATCTTAAAGAAGGCCTGGATGACAAAACTCTCTCTGCAACTGAATGAAAATAAAACTGAAGTGCTTTTACTAGGCCCTGCTGCGACTAACAACTCCATTAAAACACAGGTTTGTTAAGTAATAACCTACACAGTCATGCAAAGACATCTTGGAGTCCATTTTGATCCTCTTCTCCAATTTGACAAGCATATAAATGCAGTTGTAAAGAGTAGCTTTTTTCATCTCAGATCAGTGGCAAAGGTGAAACACTTTCTTTCTAGTAAAGACCCTGAAATAGTAATTCATGCACTAATCTCTTCCCATTTGGATTGCTGTAACTCTGTATATTGGCTTACCTCAATGTACACTGTCTCGATTACAGATAGCTCAAAATGCAGCAGCCAGATTCTTAACAGGAACTAAGAAAAGGGATCACATCTCCCCCATCCTTGCCTCATTGCATTGGCTCCCTATAAAATTTAAGAGTCGACTTTAAGATCCTTCTTTTTGCATTGAAGGCATTGCATAATTCTGCTCCGGATTATATTTGTGATCTCATTAGGCCATATACAGCCTCCAGGTCATTAAGATCCAGTGATCAGTTACTTTTATCGGTCCCCCCCCGAGCTTCTCCATCATTAGATGCTTTTAAATCTAGCTTAAAGACCTATTTTTATTCTTTAGCATTTGAGTGGTGCTGTGTGTGTACTTAGAATAGTATAAACTGGTGTTAGATTAGGGTTTGGTGAAATTACATTTTAATTGTTTCTGATACTAGTTTTATTTTCTGTTGTTTTAGGAACAATCTCTCTCCCTCTTTGTCACATTCTGTTTCCCTTACCCCTACTTCAGGCTTATAGATGACGTTAGTTCCCTCTAAGGCAATGGTGCGCAGGTTAAGGTGGCATCTAGTCCTGAACGTTGCCACCACATTGGTGACAATGATATCAAGTGCCTCGTCATTGCTGGAATCCATGAGGAAGTGTGCAGTGCGGCAAGGGGACCACAGGGGCTTTTCTCCTCACACATCCATCATCAGTGCCATCACCACCATTTCATGGGCGGCCAGGTACAGAAGACAAGCTGCAAGAAAACAAAGATCCAGGATTTATTTTGAAAACTAGAATATTAGATACATTTGTGAGTAACAAACATTTTAAAACTTTGATTCATATTTTTAGATGTGTACACAGCATTTACATAATACAATGACATACTGTGCCCTATTTAATGATATTTTACAAAATGTTTTTTATATTATCAACTGCAGTGCAATTATCAAGTGCAACTACTTAGCACATTGGCGACAATGAGGGTTGATATTAGGGATGCAGCGATTAACCGATTTCAAGATTAACCATGGTTAATTAATCGTGAAAGCTCCACTACATCGAATGTTTCTTTTGCATGGAACAGAAGTCTTTCAACTTGCATAAAACAAAAATAAAGTTACACCAGCAGTGCACCAGCCTAAAGTGCCATACCTATCAGAGTCATGGAGGCCACACACACACACACACACACACACACACACACACACACACACTCTAAATTAACTAGAAGGACCAAAGAGCGAAGCTTCATTTCCATCAATGAAATGTCATCAATTGTGTGCACCAAGAATGAGGAATTATAGTTCACCTGTTTGCAAAACGTGCCATAAAAAAAGTTACTGCTAAAGGAGCCAATACATCAAATTTGATGCAGCACCTGTGGGATCACCACCCAGCTTTGCATGCCCAACTAAAAGTAACATATAACAACTAAGTTAAATTATGTGCCAAGTTACTTAATGAAACATTGAGGTTGTAGAGACTTAGATATAAAAGTGTCACAATCAATGCCGTAGTGGTGAGAGATGGGCTTTCAGTGCGACGGAAACAAAGCAGCATGTAACATTAAGCTACAGAAAACAGAATGTAGTCCTTGCAGACTTCCAGGCAGTAGCTGCTCTACCTCAGGTGCAAAAGAAATGTAGAAAGAATACACAAAATGATAACTCTAAATATTTTGGCCAAAGGGAAAGAAGGACATTTGTTTGCCTTTATTATTATTTTGTATTATTTGGTTGCTGTGTTCTTTCAGTTTCCAGAGGAAGCAATAAACAACACTTCAAATCCTAATGAATGATCATATCATTTTCCATATTGATATCGTTGTGAAATGAACGAAGGCATAATAATCGTGAAACCGTGATTAAACCTCAGACCATAATCGTACCAAGAAAATCTATAGTCGTTGAATCGTTGCTAGTTGATACGTGCTGTTGTTCTCACCTGAATATGCTAAATTGTTAGAGAAGGGTCTCCAGCTGCAGCTTCAGTTCATTAGAGTCGAGATGGTGGGAGAAGGTCTCAAAACACGAACCACACAGGCATCTGCAACACATTTATAAAGTCAAGTTAAACATTTTATTTTTACTTTATTTTTGATGTTATTGTACTTCTCCGTTTTGACCATGCATTAATATTAGCCTTCCTATTACCGATGTAGCCTGATCGCTTAGCAACATTGTTGCTACAATCAACCAACATAATGGAAAACAATGCAGCAGACCGCAATATATAAGATTTATGCATTTGTTACTTAAAGATGTGATAATACACGGTCTAGCTCGTCGTAGTTTCGCTTAAAATATAAAGTCCAGCTGATGCACTCCACACCCCAGTGCTGTGCGTTAATGCAAAGTAACAATAAGCTCGTTTGGGGAAATGATGCTGGCTAATATGTTAGCCCCAACAAGCTGGCAGCTGTCAACTATAAAGTAAAACGGTATAGCTGTAAGAACTGACGTGCTTTTCTTTTTGGCTAAAAATGTACAGAAGTGGAAGATAATGACAAATAGTTACCTCACCTCACCACTGCTCAGCTAATGTTATGAAGCGACCCGTTAGCTAGCAACAAAGACCAGTGCACCGGCAGTTATGAATGGAAAGTTGTCGGCTAAGCTAATTTAGCAAGCTAGCTGTGTAACGTTATCCGGAGGTAATTCCGCTGACTCCAGGTGGGTTTGCGTGTTAATGGAAAACGTGTGTATCTGAAATATTTGCTTTGGTTATTTCGCTATTTCCTCAGCTAGTTCACTGCTGTAACCCGGAGACGTAACCGACCCAGTCAGTAGTCAATTTGGTGGACAAACCTCTTTCCACCGCAAACCAGTGACCCGCAAGCAAGCAACCTTCCGGTTTCAGCTTTCAAAATAAAATCAGGTGACCGAATGAACTTCAGAATAAAGAACAGTTCCGATTACAAACCCGGAGGGAGAAGGGGGTGGGGGAACGGGAGATTTTAAACATTGTCTATATTACCTATCCCATGCAACCCATGTTCCTCAGGAGCCACTACCCTGATTAATTTCCAACTATCCCTGCCCTACCCACTGCTGATTACCTGGATATTTAGTCAGATGAAAACCTGAAAGTTGTCATCCCACGTCACCATCATCTGAGATGGTCTCTTCCAGTTTCTGACTGACTGAACACACCTGTACCAATGGTTAAGGGAGGGATAGTTGGAAAACAAGTAGCTGCTAAAGGAGCATGAGTTGCCTGCTCCTGGTGTGAAGGGTTTGTAGGAGAATTGGGTTGATTAAAAAGTTGAACACCAACGCTTTGTATAATACGTACATATAGCTGCTTGCAGATATTAAAAATTTAAACTGTGAACCAGGACTAGATATATGTGTTATAGGTACAAATTGTGATAAAATAATAAAAATATTAGTAATAGCAAGAAGAGACAGAGAAGACAGCACAGACATAAACAATAAGTAGATCTTTGTGGGCAAAATGCTATACAAATCCGTGACATTAAACATTTGTTTAATGTTTGGCAAGTTGAGTAGGGAATTACAAAAATATCCTCCAAATCCTCTCTGTTTATTTTTCCACAATCTCTTGATCCCATATGTTTAGAGCTACAAATATGCTTATACTCCCACATTATCCAGCTGATCAATGCTCCAAGCAACAGCAGTTTTCAGCAATCACTTTGCATTTTCCTCAGGAAATGCACATAGTTCCTGTTATGCTTTTATCATCAAAGAAGTGAAAAATAGAATTACTTTTTATTAATTTGAAGTAAAACAAATACACCATGGCCTCAAGAATAAACTAACAGATGAAAGGTGAACCCAGCTGAGGTGACCCAGCCACCAGGCGAGCGCCTGGTGGCTGGGTCTCCCCCCATGGGGCCCAGCCGGGCAAAGCCCGAAAGAGTGACGTGGGGCCGTCCTTCTGTGGACCCACCACCCGCAGGAGGATCCATAAGGGGCCGGTGCATAGTGGATCGGGCAGTGGTCGAGGACGGGGACCTCGGCGACCCGATCCCTGGAGGCTGAAACTGGCTCTAGGGACATGGAATGTCACCTCACTGGGGGGGAAGGAGCCTGAGCTTGTGAGGGAGGTTGAGCGGTACCGACTAGAGATAGTCGGGCTCACCTCCACGCACAGCCTGGGCTCTGGAACCCAGCTCCTTGAGAGGGGCTGGACTCTCTTCTACTCTGGAGTTGCTCGCGGTGAGCGGCGGCGAGCTGGTGTGGGCTTGCTCATAGCTCCCCAGCTCAGCCGCAACGTGTTGGAGTTTTCCCCCCAGAGTGAAAGGGTCGTTTCCCTGCGCCTTCGGGTCGGGGATAGGTCTCTCACTGTTGTTTCGGCTTATGGGCCGAACAACAGTGCTGAGTACCCGGCCTTTTTGGAGTCTCTCGGGGGGGTGCTGAAAGGTGCTCCTACCGGGGACTCCATAATTCTGTTGGGGGACTTCAACGCTCACGTGGGCAGCGACAGTGAAACCTGGAGGGGCGTGATTGGGAGGAACGGCCTCCCCGATACGAACCCGAGTGGTGTTTTGTTGTTGGACTTCTGTGCTAGTCACAGTTTGTCCATAACGAACACCATGTTCAAGCATAAGGGTGTCCATCAGTGCACATGGCACCAGGACACCCTAGGCTGGAGGTCAATGATCGACTTTGTAGTCGTGTCATCTGACATTCGGCCGTATGTCTTGGACACTCGGGTGAAGAGAGGGGCAGAGCTGTCAACTGATCACCACCTGGTGGTGAGTTGGATCCGCTGGCGGAGGAGGAAGCGGGACAGACTTGGCAGGCCCAAACGTACTGTGAGGGTCTGTTGGGAATGTTTGGCCGAACCCACTGTCAGAGGGGTCTTTAACTCACACCTCCGAGAGAGCTTCTACCAGATCCCGGGGGAGGCTGGGGACATTGAGTCCGAATGGACCATGTTTTCCACCTCCATTGTCGACGCGGCGGCTAGGAGCTGTGGCCGTAAGGTTTCGGGTGCCTGTCGTGGCGGCAATCCCCGAACCCGGTGGTGGACACCGGAGGTAAGGGATGCCGTCAAGCTGAAGAAGGAGTCCTACCGAGCTTGGTTGGCTTGTGGGACTTCCGAAGCAGCTGACAGGTACCGCAGGGCTAAGCGTGCTGCAGCCCAGGCGGTGATGGAGGCAAAAACTCGGGTATGGGAGGAGTTCGGTGAGGCCATGGAGAAGGACTACCTGTCGGCCCCGAAGAAATTCTGGCAAACCGTCCGGCGCCTCAGGAGGGGGAAGCAGTGCTCTACCAATGCTGTTTACAGTGGAAGTGGTGAGCTGCTGACCTCGACTGGGGATATTGTCGGACGGTGGAAGGAATACTTCGAGGATCTCCTCAATCCTGTCAACACGTCTTCCATAAGGGAAGCAGGGGCTGGGGATTCGGAGGCTGATCCATCCATCACCCAAGCCGAAGTCACTGAGGTAGTTCGGCAGCTCCTCGGTGGCAAAGCACCGGGGGTGGATGAGATCCGTCCCGAGTACCTCAAGTCTCTGGATGTTGTTGGGCTGTCATGGCTGACACGCCTGTGCAACATCGCGTGGCGTTCGGGGACAGTACCCCTGGATTGGCAGACCGGGGTGGTGGTTCCTCTTTTTAAGAAGGGGGACCGGAGGGTGTGTTCCAACTACAGAGGGATCACACTCCTCAGCCTCCCGGGGAAGGTCTATGCCAGGGTGCTGGAGAGGAGGATCCGGCCGGTGGTCGAACCTCGGATTCAGGAGGAACAATGCGGTTTCCGTCCTGGGCGTGGAACACTGGACCAGCTCTACACACTCTCGAGGGTGCTCGAGGGTTCATGGGAGTTTGTCCAACCAGTCCACATGTGTTTTGTGGACTTGGAGAAGGCATTCGACCGGGTCCCTCGTGACATCCTGTGGGAGGTGCTCCAGGAGTATGGGGTCCGGGGCTCTTTGCTGGGGGCTATCCGGTCTCTGTACAAACGGAGCAGGAGCTTGGTTCGCATTGCCGGCAGTAAGTCAGACCTGTTCCCAGTGCACGTTGGACTCCGGCAGGGCTGCCCTTTGTCACCGGTTCTGTTCATTACTTTTATGGACAGAATTTCTAGGCGCAGCCAGGGGCCGGAGGGAGTCCAGTTCGGGGACCACAGGATTTCATCTCTGCTTTTTGCAGATGATGTTGTCCTGCTGGCTCCATCGAGCCAGGATCTCCAGCGTTCACTGGGGCGGTTTGCAACCGAGTGTGAAGCGGCTGGGATGAGAATCAGCACCTCCAAGTCCGAGGCCATGGTGCTCAACCGGAAAAAGGTGGTTTGCCATCTCCAGGCCAGGGGAGAGATCCTGCCTCAAGTGGAGGAGTTTAAGTATCTCGGGGTCTTGTTCACGAGTGAGGGAAGGACGGAACGTGAGATTGACAGACGGATCGGGGCATCGGCAGCAGTAATGCGGTCGGTGTACCGGTCCGTTGTGGTGAAGAAGGAGCTGAGCCAGAAGGCGAAGCTCTCGATTTACCGGTCAATCTACGTTCCCACTCTCACCTATGGTCATGAGCTCTGGGTCATGACCGAAAGAACGAGATCGCGGATACAAGCGGCTGAAATGAGCTTCCTCCGCAGGGTGGCCGGGCGCTCCCTTAGAGATAGGGTGAGGAGCTCGGTCACCCGGGAGGAGCTCGGAGTAGAGCCGCTGCTCCTCCACATCGAGAGGAGTCAGTTGAGGTGGCTCGGGCATCTGTTTCGGATGCCTCCTGGGCGCCTTCCTGGGGAGGTGTTCCGGGCATGTCCCACCGGGAGGAGGCCCCGGGGAAGACCCAGGACACGCTGGAGGGACTATGTCTCCCGGCTGGCCTGGGAACGCCTCGGTGTCCCCCCGGAAGAGCTGGAGGAAGTGTCCAGGGAGAAGGAAGTCTGGGTATCCCTGATTCGGCTACTGCCCCCGCGACCCGGCTCCGGATAAGCGGTAGAAAATGGATGGATGGATGGATGGATGAAAGGTGAACCTGTTGTGAATTTATTTTGAATCATTTAAAGTTATAGTCCAAGCAAGAGTTAAAATGGTCATTGACTCTAGCCAAATCCTGTGTCCACAAATTTGTCCTTGTAATGATACTTGTCTGCCAATATTACACTTAGCAGGCTTATGTTAACACCATTTCCAGACAACAATATGTAACCTTTTTCACTGTTTATGGTGTATTGACATTTAGGCAATGTGAATCAGAAACATATTCACATCTGGTCAGTTAATGCTTCACAGGGAAATCTGGACACGCTACAGAAGAGGACAAGGAGTAAAGTGTGGAGGCAGCTGGGATTGTTTGTGTTATCAATGAGAGAATCCACAGCCGCTTCTGTTGCTTATGAATGAATTTAGTGAATGGATGCTTTCCTGAATAGGCTCCAGCAGATCCCCGTGACCCTGAACCAGGAAAAAGCGGGTATAGAAGATGGATGGATGGATGGATGCTTTCCTGAAGTGTCTATGCGTTGTCACATCCTGCAGTGACTGTGATCTTTACGCATGCGAATTGTGATTTTATGAGTCTTTGCACTGGTTGCATTTTTTTCTTGAATTCATTTGACTTGCTACTTTGTGGAATTTTGCACAATCCTGCATGAAAGGTAAACTGATAAGAATGACCGATCATCTTCATGTGATACAGTCGCATAAACTAAACACACATTTGAACATGTGTGAGTCTGTGTGTGTATAGTACAGGCATATGTTTGTGTGCAATTATGTAAATGACTTAATGCTAGCTTATGCACACATGTGCACAGTGTTTTTCAACCAAGCACTTTTACTATGACAACTACAAGCACTTCTCCAGCCTGGCCTGCACCCAAACAAAACAGAAAAATAACTTCTTTATGATTCAGCCTTGTTGTTATTGTTCTTCCTCCCTAGTGACCAAATTGTCTCTTTCCTCCTTTCATTTAATCCTCCTGGGCTTCTCCTGGTGAAATATAGCCTTGTAATTCCCATCCATTGTGCACAAAAGCCTGGTTCAGATGTCCAAAGATGTTTACTATAAAGGTTTAGATTTAAAGCAGGTTAGGAAAGTCAGACCACTAGCGTGGCTGGTGTGCGTGTGTTTGTGTGTGTTGTGAGACAACTGACGCAGGGTGTAGAAGTATGTTTACAGTTTGTTGCGCTGTACTTCACTGGGGAACTCTCTTCCCAGGGGAACAATGCTCTTATTTTCATTAGGTCATAAGATGCAGCATGTAAACACGCAGATGTGAGCACTTATGACTTAATAGATGCAGATATGTCGAAGAATAAATAGACAGTCCATCACTGCAGCTAGTTTCTGTGTGTGTGTGTGTGTGTGTGTGTGTGTGTGTGCGTGTTAAAGAAGGAATGACCGAGTGGGTATATGCTCTTGTAAAAATAGCTTTGATGTGAGTTGTGGTCGATCAGCTAATGGTTAGCTTGAAGACTTATCAAACATGACACAGAAATACTAATAAAGTCAGTTAAATTTTTGCTATCAGTTAGAACAGTATTGTCAAATATGCCAAATATGAGGTCACAAATTTATACATTCCCAGATGTTTTTTGTTTTTTTTTTGGTTGACAAGGTTACATCATTTTTAAACTTTTAAAAACATCCAACAAAAAAGTTTGTCTGCCTTTAGTTTTCCTTGTTTTCAAAAAACACAGAGAAATTCTTTTGAGGACTTTAGTGATCATTTTCAGCAGATGCATCTTTGTAGAGATGTGCTTCAGGGGTGACCTCACTGTTGCCTGTAAACTGGGCGTGTTTGTCAGGACCCCAGTGTTCTGTTTATGTTGGGTGTACATCACAGGCCTGTTTCACAAGGGGACCAAAGTTAAGCGCTTTTGAGAGTGTTTGTGGTAGTGTTGTAAAACTAAAGTCAGTATAGGTTTGAGAGATTTGTGAGACCTTTGGGTAAAATTGCTAAAGCTTTACCAGTTGAGTTTCTTCAGCAGGAATACAAAGGATGACAAGTCAAGTAGGATGGAACAACAAGGCTGGAAATTACAAAAATAAAAGTATAAGATAAAAGGGAAATTGAAGAAAAAAGTGAAATGATGGAGAAAATACTATTGTGAAAACCCTGGAAGACAAAACCTATCACCTACAACAACTTATGGGTTTGTGTATGTACATGTCTTATAATATGCCAGCATTCCTGCATACATTTACACAAAAACCCTATGCATTTGCAGGTCCAAGTACTGTATGTGTGTACTTAAGAACAAGTGTGTCTGCATGAGACAGAGATGGATAGTGTGTGAGTCTGCCTTGCAGAGGGAATCCAGTGCTCTTGTAGTTCTGCTCTGGGGTCTCCCAGTGTAAACAAAGACGTGGGAACAGCCAAGGCTGTTTATATCAGCTCCCTTCTTACTGGGACCAGTCAGCCAGGCATCAGGGGCACAGCCAACACACAGACCTCATGTGCACTCACACTCACTTACAAAAAGGTTTTTAGCAAATATTCATAATCCTTTAAAATTTTAAATTTAAATCCAATTTTTTTTTTACCACAAATGCAGTCACAATGAGAAAGCAGACCTCATTTTCTGTCTATTCATTCACCTAAAAGGGGTTTCTATTAAGCAAAGAGTTCTCATGTCATAGTTGCAGAGGTGAGGTTGAGCTCAAAGTGAGACAATCATTCCAGCGCTCATCATGCCAGATCTACAGGCCTAACATTAACACACCTGCACAAATGTTATGGAGTTTCCTGCCGAAGCCATGTTTAGACTAGTTTTGAAAATGATGACTCTACCATGAGTATTATCTGGTGCAGTTTATGGCTGCAGAGAAGTCACCTGCTATCTGCAGAATAAGAAAACTGAAAGAAAGCTAAGGAAACTGGATTCGGATCAAATCAAAGTCTTGTAAATAGATGTATTTAGGGATTAATGTAAAGCAGCTGTTCACTTGGGCTTAAGTCCTCTTAAAATATTCATGTGTAAACTATAGTAACAAGTAATTCAGCAACCACATTTAAAACATTTTGTACATTTAAAACAAGAAAACAGGTGTGTTTTCATAATTCATAATTTTCATAATAAATATGAGATTTTAATTCATCTACAGTAATACTGAACATTGAATGTATTTCATATATGCAAATGAATATTTGGACACAGAAAGTTAGTTCTACCAGTGTTAGAGTTTGTGTAAAATGCAGCGTCCTCTATCCTAAATTTCAATAAATACAAATATTGGATGGAAAATAAGAAAAGCTTCAGGAAAGCAACAGAATAACTTTTAATTATGAAGGAAATTTTGTCATTTATTATCAGCGATCCCATCTTTTTATAAAAAAATTGAATTAGCTCAATCTTAAAATCAGTGTTTGTGGAATTACATAAAAAAAAACCCTGATTGTGAAACCTTTTTTGTGGCTCCATACTTACAAAGATGAACAAACAATAAATTTTTGCTGCCAAACTGGGGCCCAATGGCCATTTTGTCATCGCCTTGGACAGACAGCCAGTGTTTGGATAGAGAAGGAGTTGGTGTAAGCTTTGTGGAGTGCGTTCTTCCTCTCTCTAGAAAATAGAGCACAGCAAAAACAAACTGCTGTAAGAGCGTGGAAGAGTCCGTCTGAACAGCACCTTACAATTGGAGAGAAAAACCACACAATGTGGCCGGTCAGCACAGGAGTCAGGAGACTGGTCATCTGAGGTCCCTTCAATTACACACCTGGGTGCCCTCTGAGATAAAGTCTGTGTGCTTGCAGTCAGGACACAAATGCATCATTGTCACTGTGCCTTAATGTATATGTTAGCATATATCAGGAGGAGAGGGTAAGTGGCAAAACTAAAGTCAAGCTTTTGGCCCTCTTTTTTCTGTATCACTGTATGTGTGTGTGTGTGTGTGTGTGAGGGATCTCCTAAACTTTGTGCTGTTTAAGATCTGAATTTGCTTGGAAAGGGGGGTGGGAGGTGTTGACATAGAAGGATGTTTTGGGGTGGCGTTTGGGGAGCGAGTCGGGGTGAAGGTGTAGAATGATGATGGGAAGGATGGATGTGTGATAAGGGGCTGTTTTTTTTTAGCAGCTAAAGAGTTTAGGAGTATCATTTCTATGGATGTGGTGTGGAGCTGCTTGTTTGTAGACATGCACAAACACAAACTTTTTAATTGATCTGCTTTTGCTCATACTTGTCTGTGTGAGATAAAGCAACAAAAATCTCCCACTCGTCCATGAGTAACACACACACCGCATGCCCACGCACGTGCACACACCCTCATGCTCACACACATGCGCTGATATCTAAATTAATGGTCTCCATGTGGAGTCATCCAAAGGCCACGGGCGTTTGGGAGAAAAGATTCTTGGAAAAAGGCTTCATCATCAGAACATTTTCTCATTAGTAACCCCATCTTAGCCATCCAGAGAAAGAGAGAAGTACACTAAGGAATAATACTTATCACACTGAAGCATTTACTTTACAGTCTCTCCAAATGATGATAAAAATGGCAGATAGAAACAAGCAAACAAGGAATCATCCTCTGGTGTGAGGAGCATACCCAAGTAAGAGCATGAGTAGTTCAGAGACTAAAAACAAAAAGAAAGGGTAAAAAAAAAGAAAAGAAAGAAAACTAAAAACTCCTTCAGCTTAACTTTGTGCAGGAAGTCATTAAAGAGTAAGCCAATAAAGTTTTGTCAGATATATCGTATCCCTGTCCTCCACAGAGATATAAAATATTGCCCTCCCATTCTCATCAGACATGAGGATCAGCATTTTACAGGCCCACAGTGTCCTCCTTTGGAGTTCAGAGGGTTTCCTGAAGTTACCAACTGTCTTGTTGTTGGGTTTCAACATAACTGTTTCCGGTTTTAATGAATGTGGCTCATAAGTAAGGGGCATCTTGGGTAACACAAAGGTTTCAAATGTGGGAAGAAATCAGTAACTCAGTATCAAGTCTTAAAATCTCTTGGTTTTTCTTTTAAAAGACCAAATAATTAGATGTAGTAACAATCCAGGTCTTGGATTTTTCCAGGAGTTTTTTTTTTTTAGCCATGACTCTTAAACTCTAAACTTAAAACAGCAGTAATCAATATTGTGGCCACTCGGGGGCAGAAAAGCGTCAAAAGCAGTTGACAGATATTATTATTCCTATGCATTTAGGAGACAAGCAGCACTGTTACATTAATTTGAGGTCATGTCACCAGCTGGCTGACTAATGTACTGTATGTTTAGTGTTCATCTTCCTTTAGGTTTTTTATTTAGGTTTGTGTTGGAAGCCACTGCCTATCTTTTTTTGCTGGGAATGAATTAAATTTGCTAAAACAGAAAAGGTTAAAGACAGACTTGAACTATTATGGGAAGCATTTGCCTTTTTAGCTGCTAGGCAGATAATCTTTTTTTTTTCTGGATTCTTTCCTACACAACCTGCAACATACATATAATTATTTGATCTGTTGTTCCTGTAATAAAAAAAACATGTATTATAGCAGCTTAAACATTTAAGGTGAAAAAAAATTACTTACTCATTACCAAATGAAATAACTTTAAAAAAACAACGTTTTATTCCACTGTATGTGTGTGGGCGCACATCTGTGAGTGCAACACCCCCCACCCCCAAATGGAAACGCTTGTGATGATATATATTGTTTCTTTGTTCTCTGTTTGTCTTCATCCCCCCAGATTCAGTCTTTTACATATTTGTATTTAATATTGTACTTTCTTTGGAGGGAAGATAAACAGACGTTGTTGATTTTTCTGTTGATAAGGCAGTTCCTGTTCTTCCAAAATAAATATCATATTAGTAAAAAGAAATTCATGGAAATTGTGGTATATTCAAAGTGTGTTTTTATTTTCACTACTGGTGGCTTCTTAATGACAGATAGATAGATAGATAGATAGATAGATAGATAGATAGATAGATAGATAGATAGATAGATAGATAGATAGATAGATAGATAGATAGATAGATAGATAGATAGATAGATAGATAGATAGATAGATAGATAGCAATAAAACATGATGGAGGATAGAAAAGCAGTGAAAAGGGGTGAAGAAAGGAGGTTAATCCAAACAGACCTGTGCCAGGTTATTTTTACGGCAGTCCCATCAGCCATTATCTGCCTGCTCTGTTATGGTTAGGGATAAATACAGACCTGGGAAATACCAAGGAGGGGTAGATTTGTATGTGTGTGTGTCTGTGAATTGTTTTCTGTCTGTGTAGTAATGTGGAATTTTGTAAGTATATGTATGTGGACTTTCTTATTCTATCTGGCTGTCCTCCACTGAAGCAGTGCGGCAAGATAACCACAACAGTTTATTCCATTTCATCAGACGCTCTTCTAGCCCTAATGGACACAGAGCAGAACCAGCCTTTTTATCTTCTTGCTCAATAAAAATCTTAAGGCCAATCTGCTCATGAGACTCTCTGTCTCTGAGCTAAATAAATATCTACGTATTGACTGAGCTGGGGAGTGGGGAAAAGAGAAATGTTTGAGAAAGTCTGTGTGGTTGTGATAAGTGAAGCAGAAGGGAATTTTCTGTGGGAAACAATTGTACATGTGTACGAGAGAAAGAGAAACTTTGACCACAGTTACATTATGTCATGATAAATAGCATCAGACACTCATCTGTAAGCTTTCCAAACACCTGTGTTTAAGGTGTGGAGTGAAGATAAACGAGGAGTTTAAACTTTAGACATGCAGAGAAATGAGTCTGCGTGTGTGTGTGTGTGTGTGTGTGTGTGTGTGTTACTGCAGGCATATGTTAGAAAGATGTAGCATCATGTATATTTAAAAGTACTTGACACTATTTTTATCATTCAGTGCTTATTTAATCATGTATTTCACTGTTGCCTGTTTGACTATCAGCATTTTTAGTTTACACACACCTGCTGCTTCAGGGAATGCCAACAACCCTGCGCTAAGGTGAGTGTGCGTGTGTGTGTGTGTGTGTGTGTGCACTCACCCCAGCTGGCCATGTGCATCTAGGTGCTAAAGGAGCAGAGGTGACGGTGAGTTTGGAGCAGCAGAGAAATGATTCGCAAGGTTTATTATCTTTAATTAGCATCAGGGGGAAAAGCGATAGATAAGGACCACCATTTCATTGATGGATCTGCACTGTGTTTTTTTTCCCTTCCAAAACCAAGAAGAAACAGCGTAGCTAAAAAGCAGAAAAGACTGACTGAGGTCCCCATCAATCCTGGAAACCCCCACTTGCCTCTACTTACGTCTATTTTTACCCTCACAATGATGAGTGTATGTTCAAGTTTATTATGTCACAGAGCTGAACCTGTAAGATATATGTTATAATTAGTCAATTGTACTTGCACATCCATATGAATAACAGATGCTTTAAGTGGCGGGTTTAGGGCAAGAAAGTGGCTCAGTGTAATTCATTCAAATGTCCCTGCAAAATGCTTTTTCCATTTTGGACACTTCACTAAAGTCAACATGGTCAAGACAGTTTGCAGCTCGTCACTGGTGTGTATTTGCATGTCAAAGTTCACAGAATATGAGAGTAAGCAAAAAAAACAAAAACTAGCAAATTCTCAGTAAATTATTGTTTCATTTGCATGTATTGATTTTGGTATAAAATACCACTGTTATTACTGCTAATGTAACCCACACAAGTACAGTTTTTAAACAGTTTTGATTATACAAGAACATTTGGCACATGTTCCCACACTTTTCACCTCTTTAGATGCAAATCACTCCTGTCAAATAAAATAAGCCAAAAAGTAAAAATGCATCAAACAGCTGGATAACAGACATCTTTTGCAAGAGTGTGTCCCTGTGTGTGTGTGTGTTTGTCGAAGAAAGAGTGAGGAGATGAAAAGAAATAAACGTGTATTCTTACATATATGAATCTGTATGAAGTGTGCGTGTGTCAGACGCAGTGGTCAGGTTTTAGATGACAGGTGTCCAGATGTCTTCTACAGGAGGTCAACATGGGCGCATCACATTCTGCTGCTACACTTCAGGCTACTGTTGGCAGAGTTTGGTATAGCTGCCTCTTTTCTAATCATAATCCCTCCGTATGATCGCAGATGGAGACAAATGAGGAATGTTTTGCACTATTGATGTTTTTATCTAATTTTCCTTTAGCTTGATAATCCAATAATTAAATACTACAGCTAGCATTTAGCGAAGAGGTCAGCAGACATCTGTTCACGATTATACTATAAAGGTATGGTGCTGTCCTCTGCTCCTAAGTGGACTTGTCTGTTAGCTGCACCGGAGCTTGGGTCACACACACACAAACAAACATATGGACACACTAATGAGTTAATACACACACAAACACGCTCGTCTGCTTCCTGCTTTGGGGTTTAGGGGATCTTAAGGGTCTCTTGAGACTTAATGTTAGACCTGTGTGCGTGGGTGTGGATGTGTGCATCTGAGTGTGTGTGTGTGTGTGTGTGTGTGTGTGTCAGGAGCATTTTTTATCACAAGTCACATCGCACTTCTTTGTCATCTCCTGTTCGCCTCCTGTGGCATTATGCCTGGGCCTCATGGGAGAACTGATACACACACTTGCGCAAACACAGATTACTTTGAAATGAGATGTGAGAAGGTGTTGCTAAGGTCAGCTACCTTAAAAAACACATACACAAACACACAGCATCAGTTCAGTGATATGCCAAATAAAAAGCCCTCAACAGCCAAACCAAGCATGTTCACTGCATTTCATAATTTCACATTCCTTTCTTTGTCTTTTTTTTGCTTTTCCCCAAGCCCATTTTTCTGTCATAAATAAAACCAATGGCTATTCATGTTTAGATTACAAGAGTGTAGGAGATTTGTTGGTGTATATTCTATGCCTGCCTTTCAGTTCATGTACAGTATGTTTGTGTGTGAGGGTGTGTGTAAGAAGTCATAAGTCAAACGTTCAGTGTTTGTCCAAGTTCCTTCCTTATGCATCAGACTCACTCACAGAGAGGGGGAGAGTATCAGCAGAGTAGCTCAGGGGGAGCCTTGGGTCTGGCCTGGGCCTAGTGGGGGCGACGGTTCCCCTGTGGGACCTAGAGGGAGATTGTAGGCTGGAGGAAAGCGGCCAGTGAGGAGGAAGAGGAGGGGGTGGGATATGTGTAATGTCTTTGCCCATTAAGACGGAGGTTTTCCTGCATTTGGGGTAGTCAACACGTCCCTGGCTATCAGCAGTTCTGGACGGTTTATCCAGAGATATCGGCAGGTTATGTGGGTGTATCTCACTCAAGCCTGGAGTTTGTTCCTGCAGACAAGAGCAAGCTGACACCCCCACACGCCCCCCAACACTCCCCCAACCACAGAGACACATGCTAAAAAATACATAAATGCAGAAACACATACGGTGGAGTTTGGTGCATTTCACTAGTCTGATTGTGTGGTATCTGTAGGGACTGCTCCTATCTCTCTTCCTGGTGTCAGATAAAACTTCCTGTCTCCCACTTCACCCGAAGCTACAGTAATTACCAATGATGCCATAGAAAGGTAGAGATAATCAGTGTGTGAGTGTATCTATACAAGTGTTTGTAAGTGTGCAACTATGAGGTAACTGCACTGCTGAGACAGACGAGATATGATAGTGTGAGATCATTTCATCATTTACTTTTTTTTCATAACAAAACACAATGCACAACTCAAACATCTGCAAGAAACGAAAACATTGATAATAAATAGAGAGTAACACTGAATAAACATTTTTTTCCCCATCTGGTAATAACTCAGGAATTTGTGCACCTTAATTTTACAAAAATCTCCACATATATAAACACACACACACACACCTGTCTTTCCACCCTGAGTAATGAGGAGGAAGAAGATCAAAGCACAGAACCTGATCCAGCGAATAAGAGCGCAGCACTGTTTATCATCCCTCTCCATCATCACCCTCTGTGTTAACAATAGCCTGACTAATCATGTGTGAATAATATCACTGATGGTCCAGCATTACACTGCTAATTAGGTGTGTGTAATGATAATCCTGACATTATATCTCCCTTCGTTTATAGAGCTTAATCAGAGATTAGAGCACTGCAGCAATATAAAATGGTTTTGTCTTGGATGACGTGAATTTTGGATAGACTTACTCAAACACTTGAGTCCTGGTAATCCCAGCATTCTTCTGACTATTAAATCTCTGTAAGGCATGTTAATCACAAACCACAACAGCTCAGAAATTTTACTTAACATTTTACTTTACAATGTAAAATTACAATTACAATTTGTCATAGTTTGTTGAGAATTGTCTAGTACTGTACATTGGTAAAATATTCTATATCTTTTATATGCTTTATGCCAACCGGTATTCTTTGAGGGTCAGTTCCCTGCCTGTTTTCCAACTATCCCTGCCCTACGCACTGCTGAACAAACCAGTTTGACTCCTACCTAATCTGAGATGGTATCTTCCAGATGACTGAACACACCTGATCCAGGTAATCAGCAGTGGGTAGAGCAGGGATAGTTAGAAAACAAGCAGAGCAGTGGCCCTGTCAGTTAAACCTGTCCTATAGATTTAAAGCTGAATACCACTTTGAAATACAGGATTAAGTGTGGGGCTGCTTCTTGGCTAAATAGCTTTTCTTTTCCGAAACTGTTTTGGCTCTGTTTGTTTTGGCTAGACTGATCTGACCAGCCATCCAACAACAGCAGTGGGGACAGGAGGAGGGCGAGAGGGTGGGAGACAAATTTGGGTTACGCAGAGGAAGAAGGGTGGATGAACGGTTGCTCAGACGGATTCAGTAGGGTGCAGGGAGCTCTAGCCTGTTACAAGATCAAGACACCCACCCACACACACACACACACACACACACACACACACACACACACACACACACACACACACATTTATCCAAACAGTACCACTATGTGAAATAGAAAACTGAGCAGTGTCCCTCTTCTTCTCTCTGTTTATAAACTGTGGCCTGAATCACAGTGACAGAGACCAGACCCCCTGCCTCTGAAACCCAGCACTGTCCTACACTCCCCTACTGCACAGTGCTGCAAAGTGAAGCCCCGCAAACACACACACACATACACACAAATGCCGCTTTTATCTCTGCATCTGATCACCAGGCCAGAAGTTAGACCAGAGGTTGTGGCAGAGGTTAAAAAGTGCCACACACTGTAACAGAGCACATGCACACACAAACACACTCAAACTGCAGCTGCATCGTGTCTCACTTACTTCCGACAGGACACTTTAAGCGCTCGGCCAGTTCAACTTCAAGTCAGTACAACTTAACTAATGGTGTGTGTATATCCATTCAGCGTCGAGCCATCAATACCACGGTGCCTGTTGGACATTTGAGAAACCAACTCAGTCCAAATCACTGTAAATGTCTTTATTCATATCTTCATAAATGTGTTGTTTGTTTTGCAGTCAGTATCTTGTTACCTGTGCCTGTTTCTCTTTCCAAAGATTTTTTTCTAGCGACCTTTATCTGTCTCTTTGATTTCTATTCTTTCTTTCTCTTTTATAACTGGCTGCAAAGCAAATGACCTTAAAGGGCAAGAACAGCACATTGAGACCACATTCACACTAACCTGTCCTGAAAACACTACTGTGTGTGTCATTTTTGCACATAAAGAGTGTAGCTTATTATAGATGTATTTTGGGTGTGAGAACAGGTATTATTGTGAATTCTCCTCATTGTCTTTGAGCACATCGACAGCCTGCAAAACCGCCGGGTCATCCAGTTGTCTGATGGGCCAGTGAGGTGACGGAGCAGCCAAACATTTCCACCGTTCTCTGATATCATACAGTTTCTTAACAGATATAAAACATCCATACCCTCCTGTCACACACATTGTGAAACCCAACATGCACCCTTAATGCAGATAAGTGCACATGTGTGCACACATTCCAGAGACCAATACACTTCAAATCTCTATCACTGTAAGGACAAGACTTCCAGGTCATTAACCTCCAACGTGACAGAATATCAGTCTTATTTGAGAAAATCGCTGTTCGCCTCCCCCCGGATGTTCCTGTCACTTAATATCAAAGGATTATAGTCTTTTTGAAATATAATATGATATTTCCACTCCCATAAACATGTTCATAATTCTCTCTTATTGCCCTCTTTGTCTGCTACATCCTTCTGCAATGACTTTCTCCACTCCCCTTCTGTATGTTTGCACTCTCTACAACCTCTGTGTTGGTTATTTTTGCTTTGATTTCTCTTCTGTTTTTTTACAAGCACTTGAACTGAGGCTAAAAGCAATTTGTGCAAATGTGTGAGTGAGCGTATGTGTGTTGGGGGAGTATGGCTGCGATAAGGGACAGGGAACTGGACTGCTTAGACATAGATGGATGATGTTTTTCTCACCCTAAGCCTCACTCGAAGATTACATTCTGTTGGTCGGTGCAGCCACCAAGCAACTTCTTTTCTCGTTTGCTGTTTTTCATTTCATTCGATGAGTCACAAAAAAATACATGTGGAATGTTTTTCCTGTAAATAAAACTCTATTTTGTTTAATATTATGCTCCGTTTCTCTCACATTAGTCAGTCTTTCCTCACTGTAATATATTGTCCCCAAATTTCATTGCCTTTTTCAGTAAACACTCAGAAGCTTGGGAGAAATGTGTGAGGAAAATTGATGAGGAAACTATTTTATTAAAGTGAAGCCTGGTGTATTCAACTGTTTTTTTACCCACAAAAATTTAAAAGAGGTCAGTTATCCAATTTTTGGTTTTGCCCAATTTTAAAAGCAGCTTTCAGATGAGCAGGAATTTCCTCTCGTTTTAACAGTATAGCACAAAATGCGTTTTGAGGCCAGATGGCGTCACATGATACTTCCAAAAATTGTAATACTAATTGTGACCACTCTGCAAAAATTGTCTCACAGCCCAATGCTCTTCCTGTTGGCATCTCCTGCACACTATTGTTGTGTTCATCCTACATTATAGAAAGGAGCAAGTGCAAGCAAGTGTTAACTGGCTCTTTTTCCTATGGGTTCAGTTGTGGTTATAAGAAATGACCACACTGTCAAACAGCCCTGGAGAACACTAATACACTAGAGGCAGAAAAATAACTAATAACTTTAAATTTTGATAATTACAGTTTTCACTAAACAAGCACACAAACCAAACAACTACAGTGATAGTGGCTTCCTACAGCCAGAGCATCATTTGTTTTATCGCTCCTCTGCTCGCTGTTCCTCAACACGTGCAGTTACTTTAAACATTTAACAAAGGTGTTTGTGTGCATGTGTGTGAGAAATGATGATGACCCCAGGCATTAGGGCAACATCTGGATCCCGTCCCTTTATGGTGACATCACACAACCAGCCTAACCTTTGACCCAAAACCGGCTAATTAGCAGCATGTCCCTCCATAACTGCCAGGGTCCCCTCTTTTTTCTCTCACCATCTTTCTCACTGCCCCCTCTCCACCTGTTGCCTCATGTCACTGTGTGTGTGTGACCGAGGCTTTGAGAGGGATGAACGATGAAAAGGTTTCCTAAACACTCGTCCTTAGCTTACTTTGTTTTATCATTCACACAAAGGCCCGTTACACAAAATGTCTAACAAACACATGGGCTCTGTGCAGCAAGAAACTTTTAAATATGCAGCTCTATTAAGAAGTGACACAGCTTTCTGTAGTACAGACCACATGAGTATCGCAGCATTTACAAGTAGAAATAACAGTTATGATGGTATTACATCAGGCTCAGTATTTTAACAACGCACAGGGGAGAGGGAAAAAAATAAGGCCTGTGTGAGTCTTTTTCATGAGCTATTTTAGTTCATCACCCTCTCCCTCACTCTCTCCGTTACTCTCTGGTGGATCTGTGTATCTCAGAGGTGATCATCAATCTCGCAGCCTCTATTATTACTTTTCCACTAAGTGCTTTGATTTGCAGCCCACCCAGGAGATTAATCCTGCTCCTTCCTCTTTTCTCTCCCTCCATCCCTTCACCTAGCTCCTACTTTCTCTCTGTGTCTGTTCCGTGTACTACGATGTTTCTGTCTTGCAGCTCAGTCATGTGAACTTCTTTACAAAATGTCTTCTTTCAGATTTCTAATATAGAGAGATCCCTCCTGAACCAATTAGTTTTACTGTGTAATGGATAAAAACACGGCATTAGTGTCTGTTTGGATGCACTGTGACACCGGAAGCAGAGGGGTTAAAGGTCAGCTCTCCAGAGACACACCTCTTATCCTTGCACATGCGATGGTGTTGTGTTCACACATACACTGTCTTGCGCACACACATATCCAAGCAAGATCTTCCAGCCACGTGCAAGTGTGTTGTTCCAGACACACATGCAACCAGTATTTCAGTCACTCAATCTGACACATCTCATTCACAATGGATGAGTTATAGAAAGCGGAAGCGAACAAGATGTAGAGAACTATGAACACTGTTCTCCTGGTGCAGCCACTTAAAGCTCCAGAGACTCTGTTGTTTGGACTTGGCCCTGAGTGGACTGGTGCATGGAGCATCAGTGTGGAATGATGTGGAAGGCCAAACAGGGGATTGTGGGTGCCGGGTATCCATTACATCAGAGGGGACCAAGGCGCCAGTTTGCCATTTGAGACATGACACCCCCCTGTTCTTGCACTTTATCCTGTTAACTGGCAAAATGTGCTGAAAGTTACAGGGGCTCTGTGAGGGAAACGAACTAGATACTAATATCTTGAGTGTAAGGTAAAGTCTAAAATATTGTTGTGTAATAATCTAATATATTGATTTAATGATAGTAAAATAACACATATTCTCCAGTAATTTATAATTATTACTTACTATCAAAGAAGCAACAGCCTCCTAAAAATAATATATAATAGAGAAAAAATAGTGAAATGTGGTCACTTTTCAGACTAATTTCTAGGTTGTGAGCCTTACTCAATTAAATTGAGTAAAATTAGCAAAGCTGAATGTGAATATCACAGATTCAGCTTTTGTGTGCTTGTAATCTGGGGTCCCAAACATTTTTCTTGTTTGAACAGAAACTCAGAAAGTTTACAAATCCATTCACCAAGCCTCTGAAAGTACATTTTAGGGGCCCAAATAGGTGGAAAATATAGAGATTACAGTAATTTATCCATGTTATCTCATCCTCATTGTTTATTCCTTAGTGAAACTATGTTTTAATATCATTATTTTTTATATTTTACTCATCCAGGGTCCCTTGGGGTCCTGGAAACTCTTGGGAACCAGCAAGTGAGATCAGCACCAGTGTCTCCTCCCAGCATGAGGTAACGCCCTCTGTGGTCATGAAGATAAAAAGTCTGTTCCTTTCTGCTCTGTCCACGCACAGTTAGCGGTTCATGAACAAATCACCGAAGCGTGTGTTTGCCAACCCTGCCCACTCCTGTTCAGCCAAAGCTTCCTGCTCCCATGTTTTGAGCCCGCTCCAGTTGGAGACAGTTCACCATGTCCACCGGGTCTCTCAGCGACGTCGACGATGAGCTCCTGGACGGCATCCTGAAGTTTAGCTCCTCCGGTAAAGACTCCAACGAGAGCACAGAAGAGAGCTCCAACTGCGAGGGAACTTGCGCAAGCGACGAGCGGAGAGACGCGCCGGGCAAGAAAAGGAAGACAGCGTCCCGGAAAACGGCACCCAAGGGTGTGGCACAGCAGGAGGGCAAGCAGGTGCAGAGGAACGCGGCTAATGCCCGAGAGAGAGCCAGGATGCGAGTCCTGTCCAAAGCCTTTTCCCGGCTGAAGACCTCCTTACCCTGGGTCCCACCGGACACCAAGCTCTCCAAACTGGACACCCTGCGCCTTGCGTCCAGCTACATCGCGCATCTCCGCCAGATACTGGCCAGCGACAAATATGAAAACGGATATATCCACCCCGTTAATCTGGTAAGGCTGGACGACGGAGTTAAAAGAAACCCCAGATGACGCAGTATCTATAATACTGACGCAAATTTGTTGTCCACAAGGTTTCATCGGTGCAGAGCCATAACCAGAAAGCATAGCAATGGTTCATTACTTAACCAGGCCTGCTGCTTTAGGCCTCCTGTACCACAGAACCAATAGGTGATAGATGAGTGATAGTCCTGTCAGTTAGGTGCATTGGCGGGTGATTTACTCTTCTCTGATGTAGCTATACACGCACACATCTCTGGCTCAGCACAAATTACTAAGATCTATTTACAGATCTATAAATATAGGTCTATTTTATGCGCACTGAATGATTTTAAAATGTTCTATCTGATGTAGAGTAGGTCTATGTGAAAACCTATTCTGCTATATTCTACAGCAGGGCTCTAATCAGCATAAAGACAAATATTAATACATTCAGAACCCATGTAAACTAAATGCATCCCCTAAACTGAGACGTGATATCAGACACAGTCGCTTTAATGATTAGAGTGTAAAGAAGCTGGTTGTCTCAATATATTTTCTTCTCCTCCGCAGACGTGGCCTTTCATGGTTGCAGGTAAGCCGGAGAACGACTTGAAGGAGATGCTGAACACAACAAGGTTATGCGGAACAACGGCGTCGTGATGCAGCCAAACGGACACATCTGTGCGTTTACAAGGGAACACTTCTTTTCCGAGGAAAACACCGGGACTGAAATTCACGTCTCATCTCCGCAGACTTTGCGTGGGATTAAACGGTGGGAGCGTGTTCTCTTTCATTCGTTCCCGTGAAGACAAGTTGAATTTTATTTAAACGCATCCTGTCACTTATTGTCTTTGCTGGTTCAAAGATAAATTGCGTGCATTTAAATTGCCTTTTAAAAAAATACTCTGCAGATGCTTTTTTTTTTTTTTTTACTCATGCAGGCCTGTTTTGGCAGCTGCATCAGGCCCATGATGAATAATAATAAATGTCAAATGGTTGTACAGATAACATGTATATAAAATTTGTATCACTTTTACACTTTGTGTAGAGAATGTATTATTCTTATTTTTATTTTATTTTTTTTAATTTTAGTTTTTTTTTCTTATTGTTTCCGTGTGTGGGCCACTACTTTGACCCAGTAACCTCTCTTATCATCCCACTCCTTCAAAATAAGAGAACCTGAGCACCAACAAAGCGCCAGTGCAGATAAGTCTCTGTTGTTTCTAAAAGATAGCGGTAAACCTGGTTGTCATTACACAAACAAACGTTGGCCTTCAAAGATTATTTGGGATCCTAAAAAGGAGTTGTAATTTAAACAAGTCAAAATAACTTTATCTCCTTGTCAGCTTCATTGAAAAATGTTTAAAAAAGCAAATGAAATGTGCAGTTTGAGAAATCTAATTTGCTAATATTAGTATAAATGAGTTTTACTTATATGTTAATGTGACTTCTCGTCACAGTCTAGCTGCAGTAATATAAGTGTTTTTGTTTTCTGAAACAATGTTAAATGCCAGTTTCAGTTAGCTCATTTAGGCTAATTAACGAGCACGCTTCACAGCTGTGCACTGATTGGACAAAGTATTTCTGATTCAGCCAATCAGAAGTGAGAATGTCCTAGCTGCTCAGGAAGTCTTTTAGATAATTAGGGGCCTAAATAGTAGCAAACCTGCGCCTTTTTCCCGCCCAGAGCAGTTGTTTTAATTGGCTCAGGTTATGACCGCTGTGTTTACATCATGCCGACAGTTATTTATACGGTCTGACACACGGCCTCTGTCTGTCTGCATTTCTTTGTGCTTATTGGGATGAGAGAACTTTTTAAAACCGGAATTCCCTTTCTTTCTCCACTTAGGTTTGACTCCATCTCTGGTATGCCTCTAACAGGGATGGCCTCTTGCACTTTTTGGTTAATAAAAAGAAGGCATGAGCAGCCTAACAGAGTAAAACTCAGAGGCTATAACACACATTTATCCTGTTTTTTAAAAGAAAGAGAAACATCAAGAGGTTTTACTCAGTTTGAAGTTTGGAACAAAAAAAATAACAGTAGGCTACACTGTTATTTTTTTGTTCCATCTGACAAGCATAGCTGTCAGTAACTGCTGGTTACTTAGATATACTGTAGCTACTGCTTATCGCTTACATAACTTAAAAAATATCCTAGTGTTATCTTGCAGAAGAAGCTCCAGATCTTGTTAATAAATACAGGTCATTTTGGGCAGAAATCAGAATCAGAGAAATTATTTTATAGGTTATTTTACATGTATACATCAGTGTAAACTCCACTCAACCCTCAGACTCCCAGAAAAATATGGAGGACCTGAGTGTCCTCAAAGTTAATTGCACCAGTGTGCATTAAAACTGTATTGCTTAATGAGTAATGATAAGCTGCTAATCTAACAGTGTTTGCTGTTCTGGTATTTGCTTTTGATATGTGGTGTACATTTAGCACACTTTTACGTAAAAACATTTTGAATACTTTGGCTTGTATTGGAGTATTTTTAGACATTAGTACACTTATGAAGTAAAAGGTCAGAATAGTAAAAGATCAGAATAAGTTCTTTTTGGTAAACACCAAAAATAACTTTAACTAAATATATTTCTCTGTTATTGCTATTGGTGAATAATAGTTCAGTTTAAACTGAATGCAAAACCTTATTCTTGAACCTGGAAAATGTTTCACAAAATAATACTAGCTAGGCGTCCACTCCTTGGCTTTTTTTCAGCCGTTAGTTGCGTTGTGTGGTTAAATAGATGGAGTTTATTCAGTTGTCATGGCGATATTCACATTATTATTGGGGCTTATGTGCTAATTCTAATCAAGCTGTAGTCTTGATTCATTCATCATTAAGACTAGCTGACTTTAACCGCACTCACTCATTCACTCTGTCCATGCGAAAAAAAAGCACAGTACCAACTATACTTTAACAGGAGATTGAGTGGTGCAGTAATAAAAGTCCCACCATCATCTATCTAAGGACCCTCACCTAATACATCAGTGGCAGCGTGGCAAGGGCCTCGCCGCCACCCCAAAGGGACCACCGAGGAGAAAATAAACTTGGCTGCCTCTCTCCTGAGGCCAGCTGCAAAAGAGCGGGTGAGGAAGAGAGATAGAGAAAGGAGGGAGGGCTATGCATGAGAGCAGGGCTGGGATTCCCATACTTGCTAATTGTGTTGTTGGACGACTGCCCGTACTGTGATGTGAAAAAGAGCCATAGACACAGAGGAGGAAAGAAATCACATTGCATTCCAGCTGATCCCATCATGTTTCCCATCTGCTCTCATTGTTCTTTCAACTCACTTTATATTGGCATGGCTGCCTGTACAGGGCCAATTCATTACAATAGTGGGTAGGCTACAATCAACAGTTTATCCTGTACATTCCAACATCTCTCTGTCTGTCTACACATAAAGATTGGACAGATATATGAAAGTATGCAGCTGTATTTTTTTTTTTTTTTAGTTTTAAAGGTTATTTATCCTGCAGATCAGATTCCAAAGGTCTCATCGGAAAAAGGTTGTATCACTATAGATTTACTCCCCAGAACTCTACCCAAGGTCCCTCCCTATTTCATCTGACCCAGACTGCCACCTTCTGGACAAAATATAAATCTGCTTTGAGGACATCTCAAGACTAAAAAAAATGTATTTATTTTTAGGAATCTCTAAAATGCAAGTTTTAACAAGCGTTAATAATCCATTGTAGTATTTGCGTTGTGCAAATACACTGAAAAACAATTGTCAATCGGGTAACATTAAAGAATATATACCAAACAGTAACACAAAAGAGGTGAAGAATATGCATGGATAAAAATGATTTTAAAGAAGTGCTGAGACCTGCAGTATTTGGAGGATTTAAAAGCCAGTTTTGCTGCCAATTTTGAGACGTCTCCAAAGGGTCACCAGAAGAATATGAGAGTGTATGAGCTGATGCACTGGGTAGAAATTAAATACATTTTGACTTGAAAGAATCTTTGATTTCTTTGTAAAAGACTGTAGCTCATTGGCCTCAAATGCGTCCATATTGCATGTTTTTTTCCACCATTTGGAGTTTCCCTCATGGTGCTTGGCTGTCTTTATCAATCTGTGTGCCAACTTTAATTGTTGAATTTGTTTCTCTGGTGATGCAGCCAAACTGTTTATCAAAAACACATACTGCAGCTCTCATGACAAAGTCAGCTGAACAACAATGTTCAAAAAGGAAAAAGGATTTAAGAACACTTCCAGGAATTTGCTAACAATACCTCTGTAAACCAGTAGATGGTAGCAGAGGATCCCCTACACAGAAATGTGATGAACACAAGCAATAAGGGCAACAGATGGGAGGGAGTAGTGAGAAATAAAGAGGGTTAAGTGATAATAAAAAAGGACAGCAACTAAATACATCAGACAGCAAGTGGATAAGCTGGGGCTGAGGTATAGATCAGTGCTGCTGAGAATCACAGCGCAAAGTGTCTGAAATGCTACATTTGTGTTAATGTTTTGCTCAAATAGCACTGACTGTTGTGACTGATTTGCCTTTTGTGCTTTTTAAAGATGTGGTTGGACTTCAGTCCGTCACTTTAAATTATGTAAAGCTCTATGCTCATCATGCATTTAAAAAATTACCAGATATACTAACATGACTGAGGTTGGGGAACAGCTGGTAGTGGTGTCAGTTCATATCAGATGGCATCGCTGACTGGGCAGCCTGGCACAGCAGCCAGCAGTGCAGAGAAGATGCCAAAGATAGCTGGGGCCTGCCCAGATCACCAACCCATCTTTATTGGCACGCTCAAACTGTGCTAATGTGTGTGCGTCACTGTTGGCATCAGTTAGTGATTATTAAAAGGAGCACAGCAGGTGTCTGCCATCAGACTCCTGGCCTTTATGTCAATGCAGGAGACATCTATGCAGCCAAATCTCTTCAACTGGAACTACTTTCTACCAGAGAAATAATCCCTCTGAAAACAGCCGCTCCCACAGGAAGAAGCTTTTTAATTTAGTTCACCCCCTGACTCTCTCACTCTTATGATTAGGTGTGGAAGGAATAACCTATACATTAATATGTCATGGTATGCTTGAACCAATAGTTTGAAACTTTATCTATTTGATTTGGTATGTAGAAGGTATGTTTACCATAAATGTTTTAACAGTTCTGCCTTTTGCAAGTTCAATACACAGCCCGTCTGGCCTGCACTGTGTTAATGCACCAAATACACGGTTCAAATATTTACAATGAGGGGAGAAGCAGCAACATTATAAGATATCAGAGTTATTTGTGCATGTTTGAAGGAATAATCATTAAACATTTGAATGAATACCTTTCTGGAGGTATAGGGCAAGTAGAACTATTGAATATCCATCCAGCTTGGGTGCTTTTAACCACCCACCGTCTCCTGAGGCACTATACACTACATAAATAAAAAACAATAAATTTCACTGTGAAACCCAAACATGAGCTCAAACAGCTGTTTGTGTCTCTTGCCCTGAAGTCCATGTTTGCATTCATGGGTTTATGTAGCCTAAAGTACTTCACATTCAGCTGGCTGTGAAGGAATTTGACCTAAACATGGCAGCTGTAAGCATGTGCTTTGGTCATAATAATTAGAATCATGAAGAAAGAAACAAAAGATTTGAAGTTTTTGGACTTTAAGTTTTTAAATTAAGACTTATTATTATTTATTTGATATCTGTAGAGCTGAGGTTAGGGGGTGGAATTTAGCACAACATGGTTGATCGCACAGAGAAGCACAGTCATTTTGCTCAAAGCTTCGAACTGCTAAGCCTATAAAATACTGTGCTGTAATTAGATGGTTTGGGGCTCAGAGAGTAGGCATATGCAGTTTGGGATCAAAGAGCAAGGAAAGAGTAAAGGAGGTCACCTTTACACACACACACACACACACACACCCACAATAATCCATGCTGTAAGAGCAGTGTTAGTAGAAGGAAAAGTTGTCTGACTAAAAGATGTTTTCCCAGGTGGGCACAATTACCTGTGTGTAGAGTACATGTGTGCTTCTGTGAGTTCATGTCCACAAACCTCTGTGTGTGTGTGTCTGTGTCTGTGTGTGCATAAGAATTACCCACATGTTGTTTTTAGAGGATTCAGGTCTATTATAATTAGGAAGAATCAGGTCGAACTCCCACAGTTCTTCACAAACCATTCACAGATAGAGAACCTCAGAGGAACAGCAAAGAGTCAGACATCATCCTGATGCTTTTCTTATTATTACCACTTAGAATAATACTGTGCAGAGCGGCACGATACCTAAGCAGCATCAGAGGTTTATTTAACAAGTGGCTATTCATTTGCTAGAGCAGAGCACTCACAAAGCCAGAGGGAGCAGGAAGATGATGGGTCACTGCACAGGGGAGCAGAACACAAGCTCTCACTGTTGAGTCATGGAGTTTATAAGCAGCCGTGGCTAATCCTCGGCAAGGGTGTGTGTGTGTGTGCGTGTGCGTGTCTGCATCTAGACAAGAACCCAGTGCCAGTATGTTTGTGTCAAGGCATATGCCATGCAGGATCTTACTGAGTATGGAAGTAATACAAACACCTGTTTTAGTGCTCATCAAATCCAGTCAGTGTGTATGGGCATGTGTAGCAGAGTGCACAGGTTTGAGCAAGTGAACATGTGTTTCATTATAAGCTGAAATCACTCACAGGTGACTTTGTTTATTTGATCTGAATTAAGCCTCCGCCTCTTCCCACATGGAAATCTGACCAAGACTTACAGAAGAAAAAAAATTCCAAACAAAGTTCCAAGGATTGCGGTGAAAACCCAGAAGAAGAAGAGAAAGAAGGAAAAAAAACAGATTTGTTAAAACTGTGCTTGCCCTGATGGCTGTAACAACATAACATTTTTATCCACATATTGAAATATTGAGCACACATGGGCTCAATTATTATCCCATGGAATTCCGCAAAGAGTAAATTCAGCAATAAGGAAAATATTCCTCTAATCTGGGGTCTTCCTAAAACTGGGTGTGAAGGAAATTTAGGGGGTCCCTGTTTTAATTGGGTCCAGATTCAACCATCCTATTGAAGCAGTGGTGGGACAGTTTTTTTAGTGTTTTTTTTTTCTTTTTAAAAAAGGATCTATTTTTCTGGTATGTGAATAAATGTCTGATTTTTCAGAGGGGGTTTCTGCAAACCAGATCAGACTGCTCCAGTGTTATAAGAAGCAGATGGACTGGACCAAGGAAAGAAAACAGTGAGTCCCATAACAGATGAGAAAAGTACAGAGTGTAATATGAAAATAAGTAAGAGCCTGACAAAAAAGAAATTTGGAAATTATTAAAAAGACAATACAATCAACTTAAAAAATGTGCAAAGGCATATTGATATATAGTATCATCAACATATTGAGCATTGAGCATTACACAGTCTGAGTTTTGTATGCAAGGGCATGCAGAGGCCACAGGTTTAACACCATGAAAAACAACTAATCTCCATTCTCTCGTAGATTCGACAACAGACACAATACACACTACACACACACATTACATTGACAGATTTATCTTCTGAGTGGAGTGACCTAACAACACAGCCTCTGAGAGGTTGCTGAGAAAAGAAAAGGGAAAAGCAGAAGAACAGTGAGAGACTGGAAGACATGACCAATGACAATACTGGCCCAGTACAGAGAGCTCTGAGATCCACTGCGACTGTGCAGCAGTACCATTGCCTAGCAAACTGTCACTGGTGTATAAGCCATTGACTTGTCAATCACATCATCAATCCTCCAGTGCTGCCTATTTCATAAAGACAAGGGCACAAATTTGACCAGGCTTTAAGGGCAGAGAAGAAAGATAACTGAAAAAAAATAGATCAACTACAGTTACTGTCAACTGCAGAATATTTTGAGATATAGAAAGATTTTGCCCCGATGATCATCTGACTAAAACAGCACAGTCGGCCATGTTGTCCCATATTCCTTCCATTAATGAACACAAAAATGCATCTATGATTTAGATTATATTTATGGATGTATGTGAGGGTTTGTACGAGAAAAAGAGGAAGATTCTCTAGACCCAAAAAGGTGAATGTTTTATCAGCAACTTAAGAGTAAACTGTACGGGGTAAAAACACAACATCCATCTACTCGTTCATGCTCTTCACCCTCATTCTCCAGCCCGTTCTTTCTCTCTAGATGCCATTTGTCCACCTTGGTACTATGATGCCCTTCCGGAGAGCTAAGTATCAGCTTTCTTCCCCAGTGGCCCTCAGCTCCCTCTGCCATGCATTTTTAATGGACACACTCGTGCAGCGGACAAATGATTTTTATTTTTGACAGGGGAGGGCTGGCTCTAGTTACATAGGGATAGAGAGCGAGTGAACAAGCGTCCATGCACCCAAGTGAGCATGGTGAAAAATGTGTGTGCACACTCACACACACCACGGACAAGACTAAGAAAGTCAAGAATGATCAAACTATGTTGTCAGTGCTTACTTAAGACCAGATCCTTCCAAAATTTCTTATAGACAACCTTGTTTTACCATATATTTGTTCCTCATGCGCTTTACAAAATACACACAAAGAACACACACATCCTCCACTTACCATAAAGTGGTTGATTAATTCACCTCTTGGATTATGACTGGCCAAAGTCCAGGATGATGAAAGAGGCAAGCAGCCCACCAAGGTCTTCATTAAACCAGGATTAGAGCCAGACTAAACCTATTAACTCTGTCTTAAAACCACTTTAATACCAATCAAATCAGAATTAAAATTCACACTGTGAGACTATGTGCATCCTACACATTTTGACAGTACCCTACTGTCTGTTTAACAATGTGTGTGTGTGTTCACTGAGGTAGGAGCAGTATTATTGAGCACTCCTAATAGAAACTATAGGATTACCAGTAAGCAGGGAAAGAGATGACGATAAGATAAAAGTTTTAGCCATGATGGTTACACAACCTAAACCATGCACTTACTACTGTAACTATGACTATGACTAGTACATCCCTCATGTCAGGGTAAAGATCATACAACCCTCGGGTTAGGGATGAGAGAATGGCCATTTGTCATCAGGACCTTGGCTGTGGGATATGGGCCCAACTGTACTCTACCCCTTGAAGGAGAAGCAAACACCAATGGTGATCCTTGTTCCTGTTATAATTACTATTACTTCAGTCACTAGAGGTTGCCTAATTAAAGAACATATGTGCCTAACTGCCTCCCCTTGTTTCCAGTATTAAAGTCAAGCTAACCCATATTTACTACACAGATATGAGATGAATTCATTTAAAATTCAAGTTATTCAGTTTATTTACTAAAATATTAATCACATGCTGTGACTTGAATAAGACTTTACTGAAAAGACTGTCTGTGTGAAAGTCACATTGTAGTGTAAAAAAAAGCGTTCTAGGTTTGTTATATATTGTAATATAATTTTTATGTGGTCTTAAGGCTGCAGCCTTTGATAAATCAGCAGTCTTTAATCCTTTAAAAAAGCTAATATATTATTTCTTCTTCAAAAATTGCTAATTTGTAAATGACAAATCTCACTCTGTAGGCTTATTCCTGTAGCTAAAACATATATAAGAGTAGAGGTAAACACAAGTAAAATACATGTAATTTGCTCCGTTCCATCTCTAGAGAGAGGAAATGATGGTGAGAAAGAGAAGGTTAGCTGAAAGAGCATTCCCAGGTGTGACCACAGCATTCCCTCCATACCTTTAAACAAACCACTGTGTGTATGTGTATGTGTGTGTAGGTCTGAGGTTTGTAGCTTGTGGCCAAACTGGACTTGAACCTCAGTCCTGTAGCCAATAACAACAACTTCTGACTCAAGCACACGCACATACGTACACAAAATCACAGACCTGGTTAAACACGTTTGCACTTTAAGAGGTGACAAGTGAAGGATAAAATGATTTTCAGGTGAACACACTTTTTTTTTTTCAAGAAAATTTGAAATTTTGAAGAATATTTGAGTCTTTAAAAGTCACTTAATCATAGGACTAAATTATTGTGACCTTAAAATAACATTATCATTGTGCATTGTTAGTGTGTATAGTGTGTATTCTACATTGTGTGTACTTTAAGGTTTAGCTGTGGTATGTAAGAACATTAGCTCAGTCTTACTTGTTTCCTTCACTCTTAATCCTCTCTCCCCCTCATGATAAGTTTCAGTTTGGAGATGCCACTGAAAGAGATTTGGTTTGATACTTACTAAAAGTGTATCACATGACCAAGAGCATTTGCATCTCTAAATGTTGCATATGTGCTTGTGTAT